>NC_038042.1:20315819-20615819 GCF_002211085.1 Panicum hallii
AATACTATAACTGTTCGATATCCATCCCATTCCACGACTTGATGACATGTTAGATGAATTGAGTGGTTCTATCATTTTCACCAAGATAGATTTGCGTAGTGGTTATCATCAAATCCGCATGAAACTTGGTGATGAATGGAAAACAACGTTTAAAACTAAATTTGGTCTCTATGAATGGCTTGTGATGCCATTTGGCTTCACAAATGCTCCTTCAACTTTTATGCTCTTAATGAATCATGTTTTATGAGCTTTCATTGGCAAGTTTGTAGTTGTTTATTTTGATGATATTCTGATCTATAGAAAATCATTTGATGAACATCTTGATCATATCCATCAAGTACTTGCTGTTTTGAGGGAAGAGAAATTGTATGGCAACATTGCTAAGTGCACCTTTTGCACAGACCTTGTTTTTCCTTGGCTTTGTTGTTTCCACAGATGGTATTCAGGTTGATGAAGAGAAGGTTAAAGCAATAAAGGATTGGCCTACACCGGTAAATGTGAGCCAAGTTCGAAGCTTTCATGGTCTTGCAGGTTTTTACAGGCGTTTTGTTAAAGATTTCAGCATGATCGCTGCACCCCTCAATAATTTGACAAAGAAGGATGTTCCATTTAAGTGGGGAGATGAACAAGACCAAGCCTTCAATGAGCTGAAAACAAAGCTTTGTGAAGCACCACTGCTACAACTTCCTGATTTTGGTAAGACATTTGAGATCGAATGTGATGCAAGTGGTATTGGCATAGGAGGTGTACTGTTGCAAGAAGGTAAACCTGTTGCCTACTTTTCTGAAAAGCTAAATGGTCCACATCTGAATTACTCAGTTTATGACAAGGAGCTTTATGTGTTAGTTCGTGTTTTGGAAGTTTGGCAACATTACTTGTTCCCTAAAGAATTTGTAATCCATTCTGATCATGAAGCTTTGAAATATCTTAAAAGCCAAGGCAAGCTGAACCGTCGACATGCTAAATGGATTGAGTTCATTGAAATGTTTCCCTATGTTGTCAAATATAAGCATGGTAAAGATAACATTGTTGCCGATGCCTTGTCTAGAAGATGTGCGTTGATTACACAACTAGATACAAAAGTGCTTGGTTTGGAATCCATTAAAACACTTTATGCTGCTGATGCTGATTTTAAAGAACCTTTCTCTCGTTGCATTGATGGAAAAGGTTGGGATAAATATTATGTGCATGATGGCTTCTTATTTCGGACTAACAAAATATGCATCCCAGCTTGTTCGTTTCGCCAGTTCTTTTGCAGGAAGCACATGAAGGTGGACTAGCTGGTCATTTTGGTGTCAAAAAGACATTGGACATGCTCTCCGATCATTTCTTTTGGCCACATATGCGACGTGATGTCCAGCGGCACGTTGGGTGCTGCATCGTTTGCTTGAAAGCTAAATCCTGCCTCAATCCCCATGGTTTATATACTCCATTACCTATTCCACATGTACCTTGGGAAGATATATCTATGGACTTTGTTCTGGGGTTACCTAGGTCTCAGAGGGGAGGGATTCTATTTTTGTTGTTGTAGATCACTTTTCTAAAATGGCACATTTTATCCCCTGTCATAAGAGTGATGATGCTTCACACGTTGCTGATTTATTTTTCAGGGAGATTGTTTCGTTTACATGGAGTTCCAAAGACTATTGTTTCAGACCGGGATACAAAATTTCTCAGCTACTTTTGGAAGACATTGTGGGCTAAGCTTGGCACAAATTTGTTATTTTCAACCACTTGTCATCCACAAACAGATGGGCAAACT
The DNA here is from genome assembly GCF_002211085.1 of Panicum hallii. Taxonomy (NCBI): domain Eukaryota; kingdom Viridiplantae; phylum Streptophyta; class Magnoliopsida; order Poales; family Poaceae; genus Panicum; species Panicum hallii. The sequence goes on from NC_038042.1 coordinate 20,317,582, forward strand.
GAAGTTGTCAACCGTACCTTATCAACCATGTTGTGTGCTGTGTTGAAAAAGAATTTGAAGCTCTGGGAAGACTGCCTTCCACATGTTGAATTTGCTTATAACAGGGCAGTCCATTCCACAACAAACTCTTGTCCATTTGAAATAGTTTATGGGTTTAAACCGCATACTCCTATGGATCTTTTGCCTTTACCATTACAGGAACAAGTTAACTTGGATGCCACAAAAAGATCAGACTTTATCAAGCGGTTACATGCAGAGACAAGAAAGAATATTGAGAAGAAATCAGCACAATATGCAAAGCAAGCAAACAAAGGTAAGAAGAAGGTTACATTTCAGCCAGGAGATCTTGTATGGTTGCATCTACGAAAGGATCGCTTTCCCCAACAGCGTAAGAGTAAGTTATCTCTTCGGGGTGATGGTCCGTTCAAGGTTCTCCAAAAGATAAATGATAATGCTTACAAAATTGAGCTGCCACCTGAATATTCCAATGTGAGTACAACATTCAATGTCAAAGACTTGCTTCCATTTGTTGGTGAGCCTGAGTCGAGGATGACTTCTTCTCAAGAGGGGGAGGCTAATGAGGACATGCCAAGCATTCACTCATCTTCAAATGAAACTCTACTTGATATAGCTGGTCCAATTACAAGGAGTAGAGCTAAACAATTGCAGAAGAAAATTCATTCTCAGGTGAATGCTAACCTTATGTTTAATAATAAGTCTATGTTGAATGAGCCTATGCTTTTGAGTTCTTGTTTCAATGTCCTTAGGAATGATGGAGTGTATGAACCAGCATGGGATCAAGATGGATTCAAGCCTCTGGACATCTGAACCAAGAAGCCTATGGTGTGCATGAATAAAATGGTGGTTCATCACCTTAGCATGGGAATGCAACCAGAAGCTAGAAGACTGACACATGGTACGAATTCCAAGCATCACTGCGGACAGAATACAAGGAGTTAGACGGTGTTCTATAAGTGGATGGAAGCGTCTTCAAGTCTACTTTCCAGCCCATCAAACGGTTCATTATTTGGATGTCCTAATAAGGAGTTATGCTCATTTTAGTAACTGCTGCCAGAAGCTGAAAAGACGCGCGAACCAGCCACGAAATCCACTAGAGCATGTGCAATGTAGCCATTTACTCAAAGCTGAACGCCCCTATCTCTATATATATCTTGTACTAGACAATGAAAAGACAGATTTTATTGAATTCAGAATATACAAACTCGTGGAGTTTTGTTTATGCGTGAGTCTTGAGAGGCTTGCAACATTTGTTGTTTCGATTCCTGAGGGAGTTGTAGAACGCCAAACTGCGGTTCACCCAGTTCGTGCCTTCACGTCTATAGGGCGTGATTGCGTGGGCTGTTTCGTTGATACGTGGAAGGATGACTGTCTCGGTAGTTCGTCGCGTGGACAGCCTTGCGGTGCGCTGCCTCTTCACCAGGTCACGCAGCGACAATTTATCAAGTTCGCAGAACCTACGAGAAGATCGGGCCACAACAACTTGCTACACGTGCTGCCTAGACGTGTGCATATCAGGTGTTCTTGAGTTAAGAATTTTACTTCACGATAAAGTTGCAATCCAACCAATTGATAAACACAACTTCATAAAACAAGAACTTTGAATTCAAACTTACTATTTGTATCTTAGTCCAATTATCATAATTAATCGGATTAATTGAATTAGGTTAACAAGTTTGATTTTATTCTGATGTCCATAAAGGCTATGGCCTTGAATTTTTGTGGGTAAGCTTACTTCTAACAAATGAGCTTACTATGAATTTTTCATAATTTTCGGAAAATAGAAACTAAAGCATTTGAATTAAGTTCAAATTCAAGTTTAAATTCAAACCTTAGACAAAACAGTGCTATAAATTCTTGAAAGATTTATTATGAACTACTCAATTACAGAACATCACATGGTAAAAAGATTTAGGCATGAAAACCTTAGTAACATGCTTGAATAAATTTAAACCATTTCAAGCTTGATTCGCATAAGTTTAAATTAGTTCAAACTATGGTCCAGTACTGCAAGTGAAATTTGCACACAAGCTCACTCATACTCTAACCAGGCTACACACTAAAAATCACAAGCAATAGAGTTAGCATGCAAAAGTTACACATAAGATACTGTGGCAGAACCAACCTGAATTATACCGGCTCAAGTACGCGAGTCCACTCCAGAGGGCTCCAACGTGCTTCAAACGGTATAATCCCTTGGCCTGTCGGGTAACGTCCCGATAAACCACCGATACACAGGATCAAATAAGGTTACCTCACACGAAGGTGAGTTCAGAGATACAATCACCATTATATTTTACATCACAGGGAATCACTTTACAAGAGTTTCCAACAATAGAGCAAGGTTTCAAATTTAGAGAAAACAATACAAACTGATAAAGTTAGGGTTTTTAGCAGCGGAAATCATACGTGATGACCTACAGCACGTCGTCAAGACGGATGTCATGCTAAGCCCAGGCACGACATCACTCGATATCACCAGTGCTGGCCGAGGTCGGATCCCATTCCACGGACCATTCATCTGGAAGAGCATAGGGCCAAGGCAAGGGAAGAGTAGGATCTTCACAGATATCACCTGAAAAACATACAACTAGCAAGGCTGAGTATACTAATACTCAGCAAGGCTTACCCGGAATTGGGTATACTTTAGCCCATAACTAGACTTATGAAGGCTTGTAAAAGTTCTGGGTTTAGTTTCAGCTGAAAAAGCAACTAAGAGTAGATCCTTATTTTCAACTTTTAGCTTTCAAGTTCTATGTGATTAACCATTCTAGATAAGCACTTATAACTAAGCAAGCAAGGTAGAGCTCTTTATCTCATCCATCAGTATTGCTTATCATATAGTTGCTCTTCTTACTCTGTGTGATAAAGGGGATAAGTAGTCTCAATCATCGTGAGAGGCGGACGATTCTGAATCGAATTTAACCTTGCAAGGTAAACCTAACTCACACGCTTGGAACATCCAATATTTGTTCCGAAGCAACCGTTTGCCTTTCATTCCGACTCGTGGACAGGTCCACCACAAGCGACTGCAGGAACATACGCACATCACTCGTGCAGGACATACGTCTGTAGCGCGACTACAAAACCCGTATTCCTGGTTGCCCTTGCAACACGTATTTCCCCAGTCGAACCAAGTAACCAAAAGAAGCAAATCGAGTGGTGGGAGGTATGTCCATTCCTCGGGCCGATTGGCTACTAGGCTTACCGCTTACCCATAACTCACGGCATGTGGTTAGTACTTTCAAACGCTTAACCCCGATCGGCACACACCGCGACCTTATCAAATTCAACAACACAGACGGGGTATCACCTCAACCATGATACCGCACAAAACTCCCGTCCGGCATCCTTATAGTGATAACAGAAATGAAAACATTACAATTCCTATATCGCGCGAGTGACAGGAAATCACCCGACTTCTACCGGCCCTATTAGCATAGCAGCTAGTCGGACTCAAGTGCTAGTATCCGTCACATTGGTTCCTAGGGAAATGCAACTAGGGTTTCAAGCAATTCCTAAGAACTTAATGCATAGAATATATGAATAGATATAGATTGCAGTATAAATTAAAATAGTGGGTTATGTCCGGGGCTTGCCTTTACTGGTGAGTCTGAAGTTAGGAATGTTAATATCTTCCGAACTTTGGTTCGGGGCTTCCGATATCCCATTGGCGACATTTACTTGATCTTCAGGAACACCCTCCGTAGACTTTAGGGAGATCTTGTAGATACCGTTGCCGAAGTAGTCGTATCTACATGCAATGCGACATCGCATTCAAAGTGTGCACACAAAACTATTTTGTTTCACAGCAAAGTTGCAATCCAGTACTCATATAACACACTATTCATATAACAACCAAAAAGATTCGAAGCTAAACCTAGACAGAGCTATAGGAAAACAACCATTTAGAATCAGCTATTTGTTGAGGGTTACAACAGAGTCGATTGGAAACAACGAGGGTTTAGCTGATTGATGTGCTTAGGTCGTGCCTAACAGAGGTGTGTCTAATGCGCGATCTTATTGATCTAGGGTTGTGTACTTTGGTTTGTGTAGCCGATTGATAGGTGCACCGGTTTCCTGATTGATCGATGAAAGCATCGATTACTTCAGCAGAGGGAGGATTCCTAAAGCAGTTGTGTCTTAACTGAGATGTGCTTAAGTGTTATTCTAGGTAACTAAGTGTGGTTATATCGACTCGATTACGTCAGCACAACAATTGAGTGACGTATAGCCGATGGGAGTGTGGTTAAGGGTATATGACCGATAGATATATATAGCCGATCTCTCAGTCGACAAATCGGCGGATAGGAGTGTGTGGATAAGGATGGGAAACTAAGGATCGATCGGCCGTGTTTGACCGATACGAAAAAACGACTAGAATCGGCTTGGGTCGGCCGATGGTAAGAACCTTAAGATTGTGGGTGTCTCTCCGATACATTGACTCTGTGCAGTCGATATAGAACAGAACAAAAGAATCGTATCGGCAGTAGCCGATACTAGAAAGGTAACAACCATATCAGCTAATCGGTCGATGATAGAAGTATCGACTGACAGCTGTTATACAGAAGCACCCTAGACTCAAGGAAAGCGGATGCTTAGTAGCTGAACTAATAGCCGCCAATGGAACACAGCTGCCGGGATGTAATGGCTAAGCAGCAGATGCACATGGACTAATAAGGATTTTTATACGAAGAGAACCTTAAGGAAATGGTCATCAAAACGAGGACAGAGTTTGGATGGCAGGAATCTGAGTACTCGTGTGAAAAGATTAACTAGAGATCACACATCTGTACTTGAGACCTACATCTTATGATCTATGTTAAGCTACAACACATGCATACCACAAAAGACACAAATCAAGCATTCATTTCCTAATATTTAACCTAGACCACAAATCAAAGACTTTCACTCAAGATCACAACATAAAACTTGTAGATTTTGACCTAGGGTTTCAAACAAAACTGATTTTGCATTTTTATGAACTTCCTGCGAAAATCTATGAAATGTAAAAGTTCACCGATTTGAAATACAGCAAGCTTTGGAAATTTTACAAAGAACACCCTAGAAATTTTTAAAACATAACAATCAAGTCCCTGGTCCGGCAAAAAAAAATATCAGGAAGTTAACGACGATATTCCGGCAAAGGAATCGCCGGCATTAGAAAGGTTCAGCAGGTCAGGGCAAACCTTGGTTAAGGAGAAGAACAGACGGAAAGTGATTTTCCGTGGCGAACAGGATTGGCGCGGAGAAAAGTTCGACGGTGACGAGATTCCGTGGTTGACGAAGAAGTTTGCCGGGTAGGGTTGCCGTGCTTGGTTGCATCGAGGCTCCTCCGAGCTCGTCACACCTAACTGCCGCCTTCGCTCCATAACTCCTCCTTCCGACTTGTCGCGCTATAAGCGGCTCCCTGCTTCCGCGAGGATCGAGGCCTGCCTGCATCAGGATCACATCTTCCGTTACCGTCTGCGCTAGACCACCTCCGTTCTCCTCGAGCAGTTCGCAGTGCCGCTTGACTTCGTCCGCGGCTCCCTCCTTAACGATCCCCGACATTCTCCACGCGCGACTCTACTGCTCCCTGGGCAGGTCAGCCTGCAGCCGCCGCATTGCAACTTCCCTCGCATCGCGCGTGACCTCCCTGCATATTGTCGTCCTGCACGCCGTGCAGCTACTCTTCCGCTTCCTGCTATCGAATCCGTGTTCGGCCGGCCTTGCCGCGTCACTCCCGCGCTCGCACACGCGTTCCAGCGTTGCTCGCGCCACCTGTCCTCCGACCACCCAGCGCTTGCACTCCAGTGCGCTGCGTGCTCCTCGCTCCTGCACGCGCCGCCACGTCGCGCTCCACCAGCTCCCGTACGCCACCGCACGCACGCCATCGCCCTGCGCTTCTAGCTCCTGCGCACGCCGTCGCGCACGCCTCCCGCGCGCACGCATCTGCGCGCTCCATGCCGCTCGCCTGAGCCGTTGCCGCTCCGCTAGCCGAGCTCCGCTCCATCTCACGCGCCACAACCGTCACTCGGGCTACCATGCTCGCCCGATCCTGAGCGCCTGCACCGCCATCGCCTTAGCTCCTGCACATCATAGCTCTTCCTGCGCGCGCGCCTGCACCAGCTCGCCTGACCTGCACTGCCACACCTGCATTCACCTCCACGCTGCGCGCTTCTTCCCCCGCTTGCGCCACCTCCTAGGCCGCGCTCGCGCCCCGCTCGGGCCGAGCCGCTCGGCGCCCGCTGCCAGCTTCCGCGCGCACTCGCCCCAATGCCCGCGCGCGCCTGGGCCGCCACCAGCCCGCGCCGCTCGCCTTGCCGGCCGCACGCCGCCCAGCCCCGCGCACGCTGCCGCCCCACTACCGCGCCGAGCCGGCCGCCCCAGCCGCGCCTGCTCGCCCAGCGCGCCGCCAGCCGCCAGCCCGCGCTAGCGCCCGCGCCGGCCCCGAGCCGCGCCGCCCGCCTCCGCTCGGCCGCCTGCCCCCGCGCGCCGAGCCGCTCCGCGCGCTTGCGCGCACTCCGCCTGGGCCCGCCTAGCGCCTGCTGCCGCCTGGGTCGCGCGCTGCCCCAGCGCCGGCCCAGCGCCGCGCGCCTGCCGCGCGCCGAGCCGCAGCCCCGGCCGCGCAGCGCCCCGCGTGGGGCCGCCGCCTGCGCGCGCCGCCGGTTGCTGCCTGCTTGTGCTGAGGAGCAAGAGAGAGGGGAGAAAGAGGCAAAGAACACGAGATGCGGCTGCCAGTGGAGAAAGGGAAGAAGGAGACGGCAGGGAACAGATAAGGCAGAGGGAGAAGAAAAACAGAGAAGAAAGGGAATTGGAACTTCCCAAGGACTTAAGCGCAAAATCAGAAAATTGCAGGGACCTATTTGTAAAGTAAAATTTTCCATCGATCTAAAACCCGAATAAAGAAATGCCCAAAACGAAAGTTGGAGAGTTTTTCAAGCTCTACAACATTGCTTTAGGGCTCAAGTTCAAAAACTTAAAATTTATATTTTTATACGTAAAGTTTGAATAAAAGTTGGATTTGTACTGTGTTTGTCCTAAAGAATGAAATTTTATAAAATTCAGGACCTAAATGCAAGCATTTATGACATGTCATAATGACGGGATAGAATCGTCATAATGATTGGATAGACGTGTCATGATGACTTGCATCTTTTACACTTTAGTCCTAAGTAAATTTGAAAGTTACTTTTGTAAATCAAACATTTGCATAAAAGGACTTACACTTTTATAAAATTATACAAATACCCTTTTTTTTACCATTTTACCCTAACTTTTTACCCACTTCAACATATGCATTTCAAATGCAACTTTTTGAGTAAATAAATATATATATTTTTACAAGAGATAAAATAAGGAAAATATGTTTACAAAACCACCTTTCACTTATTTTAAAATTATCCTTTCCCAAATACATTTTGCAAAAACAACCCTAGGTTTTTCTGTAATTACAAAAATACCCTTTTAACTTGTACTTTTAAATTTTCAAAAGTTTCACATAAACTCACATAAGCTTTATATAAACAATACATATTTCACACTAACAAATTATATGCCTAGTTTACAAACACATGAACTGTCACAGATACCCTTTTGCTAAACTTTAAAATAACTCAAAAAGCGTTTGGTTTCAAACTAGACTTTAATAACCAAAGTTGTAGAGCTAAACTTCTGGAGTACAACAAACCTAGTTTGGTAACTTTTGGATTTTTGTACAAATTCCTATGGATTTTCAAAGTTGGCTGATTTGAAATAGGGGGTATTGATTTTCCACAGAAAGGCCCTTGGAAAGATTTGAATTCTTGCAATTGGGTCCCTGGCCGGGCTACACGGAGAAGCCAATCAACGGTGATCCAATTCCGGCGAGGGGGCTCACCGGCGGCGAGGGGAAAGTGGGGGAAAAGGTTCAGGAGCTCACGGCGGTCACGGGGGTGGCCGGTGTTGAGGAAGAGAGGGGTCGAGGCGGCGAGTCGCCGGTGGACAGAGGCGGGCGGCGGAGCTTCGAGGGTGGTGATGGCGTTCCGGTGGCCGGAGGGCAGGAGAGTGGTGGGGAAGTAGCTAGAAAGCTTCCTCGGGGTGACGTGGTGCTAGTGGTATGCTTGGCAGGGGCTGAGAGGTGGCGGAGCCTCGGGATGACGGTGAGACCGAGCAGCGGCGGGGTCGAGCTCACCGGTGCGGTGGTCCGGCTGTTCTAGCGAGGGAGAGTGAAATTGGGTGGGCCTGTGAGCAGCAGTGGGTGGCGGCGGTGCTACTGGAGCACTGGATCGAGGGTGGGAGACGGTAGAGGCGGCTGATGACGGCGAGCCGAGGCAGCGGCGGAGCTCCAGCGAGAGTAGTCGAGCGGAGGAAGAAAAGAGAGGTAATGCGGCGCAGTGGAACGGGTAAAAGAAGTCAAGAGGGACTCCTGGGCAAGCTTTAAGGCTAGGAGAAACTCGGCACACGTGAAGCAGCTGGTGGCAAGCATCGGCGGCGCGCGTGGTGGCTCGGGCGGCGGCGACGCGACGTGGAGGGGCGAGGAGGGGGCCAGCAGAGGCCGGGAAGCGGCGGGCGCGATGCAGGAGAGGCACGTGGCGCAGGGAAGAGCCGCGCGGGCAGCTGGGGCTCAGGAAATGGCCAGCGAGGGCGGCAGGGTTGGCAGAGAGAAAACAGAGAGAGGTAGGAGCTGGAGGTTGAAGACAGGGACCTGTCTGCAATTCTCCAAAATTGCAAGGACTCCACGGTAAAGCCAAATTAAATTTCAAACCATAGCTCAAATGAAAATGTGCCCAAAAGCAAAAATGTAGAGTTTAGCAAGATCTACAACTTTTCTTTAAGGTTCAGCTTCAAAAGAGTTAAGGATTTAAATCTATTTTAAAACTTGGCAAAGTTTTAAACTTCGGAGAAATCCTATTTAAAATCTACACTCCAAATGAATCCTTAGGGTAGTTTCACCTCTATTTGTGGTTTAAAAGTAAGTACTTGCTTCTTGCAAAACACCCTTTATATAATTTGATTTTACCTACCATTCTCACACATTTTGCACCAAAGGACCTATATTTTCCAGAATTACAAAAGATCCTTTTGCATTTGCATTAAAGTTTTTAAACACACAAACAAAAGATCAAACACACAAACTTATACTAGAATTTGGGGTGTTTTAAATCCTAAGTACCTGAATGTCACGCCCACGTCCCAGCCCACAACTTTATTACCATACCACCTTCATGGCTATTTGCATGTTGGGGCCTGGACATGATAGGGCCCTTGACAACTGCACTAGGAGGTTTTACTCACGTGTTGGTAGCTATCGACAAGTTCACGAAGTGGATCGAGTACAAGCTAATTACAAAGCTCTCTGCAGATCGAGTGGTCAGCTTCATCTGCAACATCTTGCACCGATTCAGCTTCCCTAACACTATCATCACGGATCTACGATTCAATTTTCACTCGCATCAGTTTTGGGATTTCTACGAGCGCAGCGTTATCAAGGTCAAGTACATTTCAGTGAGTCACCCGCGGGCCAATGGGTAGGTTGAGCGCACCAACAGCATGATCCTGAATGGTCTGAAGAAATGACTCTACGATGAGAATAGCAAAAAGGGTGGCAAATGGATCAATAAGATTTCGTCAGTAGTCTGGGGGCTTCGCACACAACCAAGCAAGGCCACAGGACAGTCACCTTTCTTTCTCGTCTACGGGTCCAAAGCTATACTATCGACTGATGTCATGTGGCACTCTCCTTGACTGGAGATGTACAAAGAAGGCGAAGCTATGATGCAAGATATCTCGAACTTGACTCGGCAGAAGAAGTCAGATGCAATGTTTTGCTTCAGTTGGCTCACTACTTACAAGGCGTCCATCGTTACCATGACCTGAACATTCAAGAAACATCTTTCAATGTTGGAGATTTGGTCCTTCGCCGTATCCAGGATGAAACCGGGCTGCACAAGCTTAATTCGCGATGGGAGGGACCCTTCATCGTGCTCAAGGTTACTGGACCAAGGTCGTATCGGTTACAGTACCCTAATGGCCAGGAGTTTCCAAACTCCTGGAATATCGAGCACCTATGCCGTTTTCACCCTTAGCTCACTTGTATCCCAAGTTGACAGCTGCAGCGCAGCATAGTTTACTGAAGATGCCTCGCTCCTATACTACCAGTAATACTCTGTTTACTAGTTCCCGACTAGTATTACGAGTAGTTTACTGAAGGGGCCTTGCTCCCATACTTCCAGTAACACTCCACTTACTAGTTCTTGACTAGTACTACATGTAGTTTACTGAAGGGGCTTCACTCCCGTACTCCAGTAATACTCCGTTTAGTAGTTCTTGACTAGTACTACGCGTAGTTAACTGCAGGGGCCTTGCTCCCATACTCCAATAACACTCCGTTTACTAGTTCTCGACTAGTACTACATGTAGTTTACTGCAGAGGCCTCACTCCCTACTTCCTGTAATGCTCAAATTACTAGTTCCCGACTAGTATTCTATATTACTGAAGGGGCTTCATTCCCATACTTCTAGTAACACTCCGTTTACTATTTTTTGACTAGTACTACGCGTAGTTTACTGAAGGGGGCTCGCTCCCATACTTCCAGTAACACTCCGTTTACTAGTTTTTGACTAGTACTACGCGTAGTTTACTGAAGGGGCCTCGCTCCCATACTCTAGTAACACTCCGTTTACTAGTTCCCGACTAGTACTACGCGTAGTTGACTGAAGGGGCCTTGCTCCTATAATTCCAGTAACACTTCATTTACTAGTTCTCGATTAGTACTACACGTAGTTTACTGAAGGGGCCTCGCTCCCTACTTCCCGTGACGCTTAGATTAACGACTAGTATTCTATGTTACCGAAGGGGCTTCATTCCCATACTTTCAGTAACACTTCGTTTACTAGTTTTTGACTAGTACTATGCATAGTTTACTGAAGGGGCCTCGCACCCATACTTTTAATAACACTCCATTTACTAGTTTTCGACTAGTACTGCGTGTAGTTTACAGAAGGGGCCTTGCTCCCTACTTCCAGTAACGCTCAGATTACTAGTTCCCACTAGTATTCTATGTTACTGAAGGGGCTTCGCTCCCATACTTCCAGTAATACTCCATTTAGTAGTTCCCGACTAGTATTACATGTAGTTTACTAAGGGGGCCTCGCTCCCATACTTCGAGTAACACTCCGTTTACTAGTTGTTGACTAGTACTACAAGTAGTTTACTAAAGGGGCCTCGCTCCTATAACACTGCGTTCACTAGTTCCCGACTAGTTTTGCGCGCCGTGCTCGGGGGTTGGGCGCAATAAAGTTACTTGGCGTACCTTCACCGACTCATCTAGCTCCCATGTTCGGGGGCTGGGCTCGATAGGGCACTCAGCGTGCTTTCAGGGGATCATTTAAGTTCTCACGCTTGGAGGCTAGACGCTACGAAACCACTCGGAAGATTCGTAGAAGAACCCGATTTAAGAGGCTTTCGAGGATTAATCTCAGAAAGATAATTGTTTAACCATTATTTTAGGGATTTTATTCCGAAATAATGGTTTTCCAAATTTTTAACCCAAAGATCTTATCTAGCCATTAAATCAAGGAAAAAGGTTTGATTTGGGTGGTAATTTAGGGACGCTTTTTGGAGAAGTTATTTGGTTAACCATTTTTTCAGGGAATTCATTTCGAAAAAAGCAGTTTTCAAATTTCTGAACCAATTTGTCCATCTTAACCATCAAATCCTTACTGTCATATATTGCATGACATGATTCTTTGGATCCTTTTTTCCAAAACTTGGGGATTTGGATACAAGGCTCGAGGGCTGCGGGATATGTGTCATCGGTGACTTATTTTTCAAATCTTTTGGAAGATGAGGATAGAAGATTTAAGGCTAATTTGACCCTCAGCTTGATTCTTCGATTCAACCTAAGGCTCGGGGTCTACTCCATATGGAGTGCGAGTTTAATTGCACCCCATATAAAAGAAGACTTCACAACTATTTGAGGCAAGAGCACCTCACAGCCTTGATGAAGCCAAGGAAGTACTCCGAATACACCTTCAAGATGAAGTTCGGGAGAACTTGAAGATGCCTTCAGAATTACTCGGAAGCCTACAGTACTCGACTACAAAGAGCTCGGGGGCTTGTTAGACCCGGGGCCATGGGACTGCGAACATGGCGCACATATTCTAGGATAAGGGATGGGACATGGCCCACGCCCTACATCAGTTGTAACTACTCGTACCCTAGTAGAACTAGTTGAAACAGAAGGAAACTAGCCGAAAAGTACTCGGGTAGGACTCCTGAGCTCGTACCTGGCTAGGATTTCCATGTAACCCTGTCCCCCTAGACTATACAAGGGTGAACAGGGACCCCCTCCAAACATCAACACCTAAGGCAATACAAACTACCACACAGGACGTAGGGTATTACACTCTTGGTGTCCCGAACATGTCTAAACATTATGTTCCTTGCACCTTCGAGTTCCTGATATCGGCGACACCCCACCTACAATTCACCACCTCGGGGTATCCCTCGGTGGGCTTTGCAGTAAAACACCGACAGATTCTACCTCTACCCCCACTATCATGGAGCAGCCATCCTTTCAACAACTTTCTACCCTAAGGGGCGAGTTCTATGAGCCACCATCATCTTCCTCATCTAGCTATGAGCTCCGCCCTAGCTTTATAGCCATGGTTTGAAATTGAGCCTTCTCTGGAGGTAATTAATGAAGATCCCTACGATCATTTGCAAGAATTCGAGGAACTGTGCTCGTGCTTCGTAATCCCAAGCATGACATAGGAAACTTTGCAGTGGAAGTTGTTTCCCTTCTCTCTTACACCCGCACGATAGGGAGTATGAGCGGTGATTGGGAAGAACTCTGAGTTGACTTTTGTTACTCATTCTCGCTTACAGGATGCATAGACTCCCTACCGATTGACATCCTCGGTTTCGAGCAATTAGAGAAGGAGTCCATAGGTGCAGCATGGGCTAGATTCTCACATCTTTTGGCATGTGACCCAAACTTGTCTATACCTGATGATATATGATTGGACATCTTCTGCTCGGGTTTAGACATGAAATCTGCCCTAGAACTCGACGTCGCCACCGGAGGTCCGTTTGCACACAAAACTCCGATGGAAGGAAGAGAAATCCTATATCACCTCTTAGAAAACTCTTCCTTCCCTACCGATCATAACGAACCCAGCCGAGAGGAATCTGAGTCAAGCCATGGGAGTGTCTCAACAGCCAAACCCGAGCTTTCACCTTTCGCATCCCAAGATTCGTCTGTTGAACCCTCTCCCGAACAACAAACACGGAAGTAAGAAGAAATTCAACCTTCGGAGTTCTCTTCAGCATTCGAGGATGACCCTTTGGGAAACATCAGAAACACCTCGAATCATCTCAGGCATAAGAAGCCTATGGCATCAATATGTCTTTATGAAACCCTCAATGAAGATTTCCACCATACAACCATAGTGGATTGGTTGAAGGAGGCAAGGCGTACTTCTGAAGCAATTCGGATTAGCTCAACTTCCACAACCATCCCTTGTTCTATGAGGGGAAATACCGTAGAAGCACTTCATGACCCTACTGTCGAGGCTTGTATCATATCTAAATATCTCGTGGACACTCTTGTGGCTAACAAGCCTCTAACCCTGATAGACAGATACTTCAGAAGTCCCTCGGGACACTTCTTTGAATGTTGGGGGATCGCAAGGGGCGTGCCGATCACCATAGACAAAATCAAGGTGCGTTCGGTTTTCTGCATCTATAATGTTCTCGATTTTGATCTTCTCCTGGGCTACTCGCTAGAAAAACTTCTTGATTCATCTCAAGTTTCCGCTTCTGCCATCGCTACCTCTTATTCAAAAAATCCTATGGCAAAGCCGCTTCCCAAGCAAAACCCGCTCGAGAAGATGTATGGATCCTCCGAGCCTGTTCTCTTTGAGGTTGCAAAATCCACCACTCATGAAAAGTACGACTCGAAAGAAATCCTTTTGCTTTGTGAGGACAAATGATCATCATCACCCTCGATCGAGTTTGTGCCTTTTCCTCTGGCCCGGAGTACATTGTTCTCGACCACGATCAAGATCCAACCTTGATCTCTCACTATGAATCTCTTGAGATGGAGAACCCATGGGCCATAGAATTTAGTGAGGCGCCGACTCTGGGGTTTGAAGGAAAGGATTCCACAGATGAGCATGGGAGCTTCATTCTTAAAATACCACAAGAACCATGCTCATTCAATGTCTCTCCAAAGTCAGGCATGCTTTGTGCCCTGAGCTAGCACAGGGGTTGTCGGTGTTTTACCGCCTGCCAACCGAGGGGTATACCCGAGGTGGTAAGTTTTAGGTAGGGTGACGTCGAGATCAGGAACTTGAAGGTGCAAGCAACACAAGGTTTGACAGGTTCGGGCCGCTATGTGCGTAATACCCTACGTCCTGTATGGTGATTTGTATTGCCTTGGATGTTGATTGATGTTTTGAGGGGGTCCCTGTCCGCCCTTATATATCCGGGAGGATAGGGTTACATGAATCCTAGTCGACACTAGCTTAGGAACCGTACTCGAGTACAACTCGAGTAGCTTCCTTCTGTATCGGCCAGTCCTACTTCGCATGCGACTAGAGTACAACATAGATAAGGTATAGGACATGTCCTATCCCCTAATCCTGTATGTACTACATTATATACGCAGTCCCGTAGTCCCGGGTCTAACACCAGGTGACTACCTGAAATGGACTCGGGGTGGTCATTGGGTTGCGAGTGGTTGTCAAGAACGGGGGCCTCCCAACAAGCGGTGGCTCCCTCGTCATCGAGTCCTCCTCGGCTCTGGCTTGAAGGTGTAGTACTAATTGACAAGTACCCTTTGTTGGAGTCCGAGTAGTTGTCGAAAACGCCCCCCCCCCCGACAAGTAGTGGCTCCCACACTAGCCTAGGAACCGCATTCAAGTACAACTCGAGTAGCTTCCTTCTGTATCAGCTAGTCCTACTTCGCATGCGAGTAGAGTACAATATAGATAAGGTATAGGACATGTCCTATCCCCTAATCATGTATGAACTACGTTATGTACGCAGTCCCGTAGTCCCGGGTCTGACAAGCCCCCGAGCTCTTCGTAGCTGAGTACGGCAGGCTCCTTGAGTACTTCCGAAGTAGTCTTCAGCTTCTTTTGAAGCTCCATCTTGAAGTTCTTCTTCGAGTACTTCCTTGGCTGCATGGAAGCTATGAGGTGCTCATACCCTGAATTACTTCTTTGGTATGGCTTGCGATGAAAAATCGCACTCCATATGGAGTAGCCCCCAAGCCTTAGGTTGAATCAAAGAATCAGGCTGAGGGTCACAATAATCTTGAATCTTCCTTACTTAGTTTTCGAATATATTCGAAAAATAAGTAGTCGATGCCACGTATCCTGCAACCCCCGAGCCTTGAATCCAAATCTCTCAGGTTCGGCAAAAAGGATCCAATGGTCGTGGGATGTAGTAAAAAAAATGTTCCCTTAGGAAATAATTGGTGTAATGGTACGGATGATGGAAGTTAGATTTGGAATTCGAAAAACCACTTTTTTCAGGACAATTAACCCTAAAAAAATGGTTAATCAAATAATTTATCTAAAAAAATCCACCAAATGACCCCTCATCTTCCGAATATTCCCTATGACGACTCTTCAACTTTAACCGCTGGTTATTTAACCCCGCGGTAACCGAAAGTAAAGACCCGTGCTTTCAATCTTCAATCCGCCAAGAAAATTCCGAATCCCCAATCAGATCCGTGCTCCGCCTTCACCCTCTTTGACAAGCCCCAAACTAGCTGAATCTCTTCGCCCCTTCTCTGCAGCCCCCGAGCAACTCATGGCAAACAGATCTAGAAATGGCGCCCAAGAGATCCAACGAGAAGGATGGGAAGGGGAAGGAGTCGCAGCCGCCTTCTGGAGAGTGGACTTATAGTAAGTGCTCCAATAACGAACTCCTGAATCTTGTTTCTGAGGGTTTGCTTCAGGAGAAACATCTTGTCAACTGGCGCCCTTCTTTTCGCCAACTGCTTCCCATGGAGAATGTAGATGGAATCATCTCATTCTACCAGTTCTCTGAACGGGGTTTGGCTCTCCCCACTTGTTCTTTCTTCCGTGGCCTTCTTTATTTCTATGGGCTTGAGCTCCATCACCTCAACCCAAACTCGATCTGCCACATTGCTATCTTCATCCATTTTTGCGAAGCTTTTCTTGTAATTGAACCCCATTAGGACCTTTTCCGCTATCTCTTCCAGGTAAAACCACAACCGACCTCCAAAAATCCATCCGTCGTAGGGGGCGCCGGCATCCAGCTTAGACAACAAGCTGGCGACAGATACCTTTTCTACAGATTCCCCTCCAACATTCCTAGATGGAAGAGCCATTGGTTCTAGATCGGAAACCATGTCCCCCAACTCCCTGAAAGATCTGGTAAACCCCCTATCGTGAGGCCGGAGTGGAACACCGAACTCTCCAAAGGGGACATGGATCAGGTTGACGAGTTGCTAGCCATCATAGCAGCCCATAAAGAAATAGGAGTTACCAACGCATCCATAATGTTTTCGTTCTTTAAACGCTGCATCCAGCCAATCCAACAGTGCCATACGCTAGGCTTCGAGTACGTAGGTGCTGAAGACTCGTCTTAGATATGTGCAGAGGAGTTGACTAACGATGCCGCGCTCATCCGGGTCAAGCGGGTGCTGCTAGACGTGAACGCAATTCCCTACATCCCGGAGTTGTTTTCTGCGCAAAATCCTCCAAAGCCAGTAAGTGTTCGACTATTTTGGAATAATTTCTATTGTTCTATAACCGCTGACTGAAAATCCTCTGCAGGGACACACGGCATTGTACCGGAGTTCTCCACCACAACCCGACATCCCCCGTCCGGACCATCTTCTTCCCAGCGCCGCGGCTGAAGCTAAAAAGGCTCAAGCAGCTGATGCTCTGCCCAGTGATGAGACGACCGAGAGCGGGAGCCCCCTAGTGGAGAGGGTAACCGAAGGGAAGGCAAAGAATAACAACTCCCCCAGATCATCCGTGGAGTTGGTAGAAGCCTTGCCATTGGTCCCACGGGGTCGTCGGGTGGTACACAAACGCAAAGCATCTGTAGTCGAACCCACCAGGTATGGAGCCACCGTCTTGTAAAAATGTCATGTCTTGTAGTTGTTGAATGCTTAGGTTGTCTATTTTTGTAGTCCTTCCGCTTCTCCTCCTAACCCCAAGTGCCAAAAGGTGGTCGGGGCCGAATTTGCCGGGGATGAGGTTCCAGCGGGTGGTTCCGCAGAAACTGCTGGGACGGACCTGTCGACTACATCAGCAGGGGTTGTAACTGTTGTCGTGGCGGGTACCTCGCCGTCGACTGGTGTGACCCCGCCACCAGTAACGAGTACCGTGGTTATAAAACCATGGGCACTAAGACTAAAGAAATCCGGAATGAAGAAATTGTCTCTGTAGGTGCAGCTCCTCTTTCATAATGTACCTTCTGTTCTTTTTCAACTTGTTTGATGATATAACTGATTCTGCTTCACTAGGACTGCGTCTGCTTTGGCGTTGAATGAGCCAGAGCTTATCTCGGCTACTCTAGCCCCCGAGCCGCTAGCCCCCGAGGAGGACACGACGCTGCCCGACCCACCACCCCTCGAGCCCTAGCAACTTGAAGCCAGCGCCGGCGGTGATGAACAAGTCGAGGCCACTAATGCCACTCCTGCCGATGGCACAAGTAAGTGTCTGACCCCATACGGCTAACTGCTTAGGAAACAGACTTCATGTACTGAACGCGTTTTTGACTTGCAGGCGCCCCACAGCCAACAACTGAAGAAGCTGCGGGTACCTCAAGCAGCCTTGGAGATCTGCTGGTGTCCGGGAGAGGATACAAGAACATCATCACCAAAGATCTTTTGGATGATCCTCTCCTGACGATCAAAAACATGCGATGTTTCCAGAAGATCTCCAAAGAGATGTACAAATTTACCCTGGTAAGGCATGACTGCTCTTCTACCATTATGCTTTGTTGAGTTGCTTGACTTAGTCTCCCCCTTATGCAGGATGTGGCCAAATGCTCCCAAGAAAAATCCGAGAAGCTAAAAGCAGTCGAGAGTGGCCTCCAGGAACTCCAAGCGAAGGATCAACGCATATTAGAAGAACACCGAAAGAACATGTATCTTCAGAGAGAGCTCGACAAGCTAAAGCAGGAGCGGACATGAGAAACATGGCTTCTCAAGAACGATCTCTACAATCTTGATAAGTCCAACTCTAAGCTCCAAGAATAGCTTAAGGAGCAGAAAAAGGCGCACCAAGGCAAGTCCTTTCCTCGCTCGAGTACTTTCTCTTAGCAGTTTGTCTTGAGTTCTAAAAACTGTCTTCACCGCAGTCATTGATTTTCTGGTGCAGGTCTTCTAGAGGATTCCGATGATTGGGCTATCGCGGGTTGCCTCCTGGAGGTGGCTGCTGCCTCCCGCCAGTGGCCTGACTCCCGCGAGCGTTGTCGTTGTTATTACTCCGCTGAGGTCGAGGATGGCCGCCTATCGTTGGACTGTTAGGCTAGCTGCGGCTTTCGCCCACGTGTTCTTCTCCGACGGCAGACGCCGAGTTTTGTTAATCGAGCTGAATCCATGCCCTCTGCACGTAGCGAAGTGCCTAGTGCAGGTTTGGATCATTGCTGCGCTCGAGTATGGCAGTTACCCTGGCGATGTTGGCCACGGGAGTTCTGAAGCCACGCTCGCTCACGGCGGCGAATTCAGCATCTAGCTCACGATGCATAGATCACATGCGCTCGTTGATCCTCCTTCATCGGACTGCGCGGGCTCTGTTCCTAGCCCTTTGTGCCTCACACTCAGTGTCATTTTCATCGCCGACATTGGCTGTGGCCTCATCTTCGGATATCATATCAAGTGCTTCGATGGGTGAGATGCCATCATCCTTGCCCTCCTCCGCCATCAGCACCTGGCGTGAAATGAGCTCATCAGAGCTCGCTTCGACTAGCTCGGTCGACTCCTCCGCTATGGTAGCTAATGGCCTGCCCTCCTAAAAAGGCAAAGGCTCGAGGTGTGCCACGAGTCGGTCTTCGTCTTCGAGTAGATCGGAGAGCTTCATGCCCTTCCAATGCACAAAACGGCCCTCTGGAGTGGAGGTGATCATCAAACCATTCTCACTAAGGCGACCCGCAGCCCCCCGACGTGCGGTGGCTTCGGGCTTTCCGATTCAGAGTAAATAGTCCAAGTCCTTTTCCAATGTGGAGAGGGACTCGGAGTTGTTGGCCTCCTAATGTTCAGTGGCCGAATTGCGTAGATCGAGTCGTGATCGGTTACGCAAGTTCTCAGATTGGAGCGGGTCCGATCCTTGCGTGGTCGTTGCAGCACGAGATGGAGTCACGTTGAAAACAGGCTCCTCCTGGGTCTTCCTAGCAGAGCCGTGGGTTGACAAGTCATCGAGATTGTCGACGAACTCGTCGAGCTCGCTATGAAAACTCGCTGCAAGAGTTTTTGGCTTCATGACGTTGATGGTGAACCGATGAAAATCGCCCACGCCGTCTGCGACGCAGACCCACTAGCCAAAAACGAACGTCTTTGTGACAGTTCCTGTACTTGTAATGCTAGACATATTAATTGTTAGTGTGAAATATGTGTTTGTTAGTGTAAAGCTTGTGTGTTTATGTGAAGCTTTTGAAAATTTAAAGTGCAAGTAAAAAGGGTATTTTTGTAATTATGGAAAAACTTAGGGTTGTTTTTGTAAAATGTATTTGGATAGGAAGTAACTTCAAAATAAGTGAAGGGTGGTTTTGCAAACATGTTTTTCTTACTTTATGTCTTGTAAAAATATATATTTATCCAAAAAGTTGCGTTAGAAATGTATGTGTTGAAGTGTGTAAAAATTTTGGGTAAAGTGATGAAAATAAGGGTATTTATGTAAGTTTATAAAAGTACAAGTCCTTTTATGCAAATATTTGATTTACAAAAGTAACATTCAAAATTACTCAGGGCTAAAGTGTAAAAGGTGCAAGTCATCATGACATGTCTATCCAATCATTATGACGAGTCTATCCCGTTATCATGACGTGTCATAAATGCTTGCATTTAGGTCCTGAATTTTATAAAGTTATACTCTTTAGGACAAAAGTAATTCAAATCCAACTTTTGTTCAAAATTTCACGTGTAAAGAAATAAGTTTTGAGTTTTTGAACTTGAGCCCTAAAGCAATGTTGTAGAGTTTGAAAAACTCTCCAACTTTCGTTTTGGGCATTTCTTCATTAGGGTTTTAAATCAATGGGAAATTTTGCTTTACAAACAGATTAGTTTTCTAAAATTGCGCATAAGTCCTTGGGAAGTCTCTTTTCCCTTTCTCCTCTGTTTCTTCTCCCTGGCGCCTCTTTCTCTGGCTTCCAACCTTATCCACCGGGCTCTCTCTCTCTCTCTTTCTTTCTCTCCTGGCGGCGGCCCAGCTCCTGGTGCCGGCGCGGGCGGCTCAGGCGCAGGCGCGCTGGCCGGGCGCGGCCAGGCACGGGGCGCGCGGCTGGCTGGCGGCGCCGGGTTCGGGCGTGCACGAGTGCCGGCGGCGCGAGCGGCTCCAGGCAGCCGGGCGAGCTGGCGCAGGCGGGCGGCGCGCAGCTGCGGCTCGGGCGCGCGGGCTTAGCGCGCGCGGGAGGCGCGAGCGTGGGCGACTGCGGGGGCTCGGCGCAGGAGGCTGGCGGCGCTGGCTCGGCCGGAGCGGCACAAGCGCGGATGCAGAGTGCGCGCGGAAGCCGGCGGTGCAGGTGGAGCCGCGGTGCGGCTGCGGCTCGGGCAGGCGAGCGACGGCAGCGCGGTGGCCGGCTGCGGCTCGCGAGCGGAGGCGCGCGAGCGGGCGACGGCGTGCGCAGGGCGTTGGCATGGGTGAACGGCCGTGGCGCTGGAGTAATAGAGCAGGCTCGGGACTTGGCGGCGCAGACGTGGGTGAGCCCGAGCCACGGGACCGGTAGGACATGCAGAGCGGCGCGGCCCAGTGCAGTTGTCGGGCAGGCAGAGAATCGCGCTGGCACGTGCGGTGCTGAAGAACGCGAGGGTCCTACGGCTGAACGAGGCGGCGAGCATGCTGGACACCGTGTCGGAGCGGCAGGTGTAGGACTCCGTCGGACGGATGTTGTGACGGTGCACAGGCGCGCGTGCGCGGGAGGAGCCGCGATACGGCGGCTCGAGGGGGCCCTGCTCGTGAAGGACCTAGAGGTCGCCCGGCGCCGAGCGATGAAGCGGAGGTGGCAACCGGATGCGACGAGCTTGGAGGAGCCACGGTGCAGCCAGGCTCAGCGAGCTCCCTCCACCCATGCAGAGGTCGACGCAGAACTGACGACCGACTCAGTTCGTTTCTGCAAGCGCGTGCGTATGCAAGGCAACCGACCACGCGCATGCAGGCTGGGGGCCGTTGGTGTGGGAGCAGAGCAGAAGCAGCGCACCGGAGATGCGATCAGGCACGGCGGTCTTGCAGGAAGCTATGCGAGTGTGCCGGCCGTGTCTCAGCGGCACACGCGCGTGAGCAGTGGAGGCTTAGCCTGTGAGCAGGAGAACCCTGAGGTCCGCAAAGGAGTCAGCATAGCAAACCAATCCGGCTCCATCATCTTGTCCCATGGTCCACAACATCCAGCAACTACTATTCCTTGCCGATCGTCCGAGCAAGACCACAACACCTCGAGAAAGCTCGTTAACCCTCTTATCGAGCTTCTTCGATCCCTGTATGCCGAAACATCATCGCCATGGCAAAGCCAACTATTGTCGCCACGGGCCACCGTGAGAAGTACCCCCGACCATCTTCCACCCACTGCAACCCTTCCCGGCAAACTTCTTCGTCACCCACGGAACCTCGTCACCGTCGAGCACTTCCTATCACTGATCCTGTTCGCCACGGGAGTTCACTTTCCATCCGTTCTTCTCTACAACCAAGGCTACCCCAAGGTTTGCCCTGATTCACTGAATCTTCCTAATACTGGCGACCCCTTTTGCTGAAACATCGTTGTTATCTTCCTGTTCTCTGTTTTCCCCAACCAGGGACTTAATTGCTTCAAATTAGAAAGTTTAAGGGTGTTCCTTGTAAAATTTCCAAAGCCTTCTTTATTTCAAATTAGTGAACTTCTACATTTCATAGGAATTCGTAAGAAGTTTATAAAAATACAAAATCAGTTTTGTTTGAATCCTTAGGTTAAAATCTACAAGTTTTATGTTGTGCTCTTGAGTTGAAGTCTTTGAATTGTGGTCTAGGTTAAATATTAGGAAATGTGTGCTTTATTTGTACCGTACGAGATATGCATGTGCTGTAGCTGAAAGGTAAATCATAGGATATATGTCTTAAGTAGAACTGTGTGATATCTAGTTAATCTTATCACACGAGTGCTCATATCCCTGCCATCAAGACTTTATTCCTGTCTTGATTGCTGCTTCCTTAAGGTCCTTTTCGTATAAGGATCCTTGTTAGTTCTTGTGTATCTACTGCTTAGCTAATACATCTCTGCAGCTATGCTTCAGCGTCGACTATTAGCTCAGCCGCCAAGCATTCGTTTCAATTGAGTCTATGATGTTTCTGTGTAACAGCTGTCAGCCAATACATTTCTTTTGTTCTGTCCTACATCGGCTGCATATAGTCGATGTATCGAAGATGCACACACAATCTTAAAGTTCTTGCTATCGGCCGATCCAAGCCGATTCTAGTTGTTTTCCATATCGGTCAAATATGGCTGATCAATCCTTAGTTTTCCCATCCTTATCCACACACTTCTATCAGCCGATTTATCGACTGAGAGATCGGTTATCTATCTATCGGTCACATACCCTTAACCACACCCCAATCGGCCGTACGTCACTCAATTGTTGTGCTGACGTAATCGAGCCGATACAACTACACCTAGTTACCTAGGATAACACTTAAGCACATCTCAATTAAGACACAACTGCTTTAGGAATCATCCCTCTGCTAGAGTAATCGATGCTTTCATCGATCAATTGGGAAACCGATGCATCTTTCAATCGACTACCCAGACCAAAGTACACAACCCTAGATCAGTAAGATAGCACAGTAGACACGCCTCTATTAGGCACGACCAAAACACATCAACCGGCTAAACCTGATGCATCCTCATCGGTTAAGGCCAAGACCAATACACCAACCAATTAGATAGACCAAAGACATGCTGATAATCCAATCGGCAAGATCCTTCCTTCATCTATCCTTGAAACACTGTACCCTTAATATTCCAATCTCTATCAGCCATTTTAACCTTTGGTGAAACCAAACCGGTTAATCTCTTCTGGTCATATACAGAAACTACTCATGCTGATTCTCTTCCGAATAGGAATCAACAGATTTCCTAAAACTGTGTAGATAGCTCCTTCTTTACCAATTCTATCGGCTAAACCCCTGTTGTTCCGATCGGCTCTATCGTAATCTTCAACAAATAGCCGATTCTAATTAGTTGTCCCTCTAAAGTTCTGTTTAAGTTTAGTTTCAGATCTTTTGGGTTGTTATATGAATATTATGTTAAATGAGTGTTGGATTGCAACTTTGTTGTGAAGTAGAATAGCTTTATATGCACACTTTGAATGTAATGTTGCATTGCATGTAGATACGACTACTTCTGCAAATGGTACCTACAAGATCTCCAGGAGTCTGCAGAGGATGTTTCTGAAGACCAAGCAAATGTCACCAAGGGATCGTCTGAAGCCCCGAACCAAGTTCGGAAGATAATAATACTAACATCCCTGACTCCAGCCCCACCCGTAAAGACAAGCCCCGGACATATCCCACTACTTTATTTACACTACAATCTATGTCTATTTATATTATATCTTGCATTAAGTCTAGGAGTTGTAATGAAACCCTAGATGCATGAATCTTAGGAACCAATGTATTGAACCCGAGTCCTCATCGCTTAGATGCTCTGCTAAATAGGACCGGTAAAAGTCGGGTGATTTCCTGTCACTCGCGCGATATAGGAGTTGCTTGTTTATAATTTTGCAACCACTATAAGGATAATGGACAGGGTCATGTGCTGTATCATGACCTGGAGGTTTACCCTGTATATTTTGTTAAAAGTGGTTAAGGTCGAAATGTGTGGTAGTGGTGGCTAAGCGTTTGAAAGTACTAGCCACATGCCGCGAAATATGGTAAGTGGTAAGCCTAGTACCCGAATGGCCCGGCAAATGGACTTGTCTCCACCACTCGACTTTTATTTTATATTTACACGCACCAACGTGTGGGAGTACGTTCTGCGTGGCAGACAGGAATACGGGTTTTGTAGTCGCGCTACAGATGTATGTCCTGCACAATTGGTGTGTGTACGGTCCTGCAGTCGCTTGTGGTGGCCCTGATCCATAACCCTATGAGGGAAACGGTTGCTTCGGGACGCCCTGTTGGTATTCCAAGCGTGTGTGTTAGGTTTACCTTGCAAGGTTGAATTTCGATTCAGGAATCGTCCGTCTCTCACGATGAATGAGATTGCTTATCCCTTCTCCACATCGAGTAAAAAGTGTAATTGTTGATGGAATAATCTTGATGGATGATAATCTCTATCTTGCTTGTTTAGTATAGGTGCTTACCTAGAATGGCTAATCAAGCTAGAATCTGAAAGCTAAAACTTGAAAGTAGGTTATAACCGTTGTTGCTTTTCAGCTGAAAATAAACCCAGAACCCTTGAAATGCCTTCATGATCTAGTTATGGGCTAAAGTATACCCAAACTCGGGTAAGCCTTGCTGAGTATTAGTATACTCAGTCTTGCTAGTTATATGTTTTTCAGGTAAAGCCTTTGAAGACCCTACTCTTTCCCTGTTTTGGCCCTGTGCTCTTCCAGATGATTGGTCCGTGGAATGGGATCCGTCCCCGGCCAACACTGATGATACCAAGTGATGTCGTGCCTGGGCTTAGCATGACATCCGTCTTGACGACGTGTTGTGAATCGTCGAGTATGTTTTCCGCTGCTAAAAACCATAACTTTAACAGTTTGTAATGTTTCCTCTAAATTTGAAACTTCGTACTACTATTAGAAACTCTTGTAACGTAATTCTGTATGATGTAAAATATGATGGTGACTGTATCTCTGGACTCACCTTCGTGTGAGGTAACCTTATTGATCCTGTATTCGGTGGTTTATCGGGACGTTACCCGACAGGCCAAGGGATTATACCGTTTGAAGCACGTTGGAGCCCTCTGGAATGGACTCACGTACTTGAGCCGGTATAATTCAGGTTGGTTCTGCCACAGTCTTGCCCTAGGGGGGCACAGCACTGGTGAACTTGGACGATGCCATCGAGTTCGCCGGTGGATCTTCGATGCGCACCCCTACCTGGCGCGCCAGCTGTTGGTGTTTTACCGCCTGCCCACCGAGGGGTATACTCGAGGTGGTAAGTTTTAGGTAGGGTGACACCGAGATCAGGAACTCGAAGGTGCAAGCAACACAAGGTTTAGATAGGTTCAGGCCGCGATGTGCGTAATACCCTACGTCCTGTATGGTGATTTGTATTGCCTTGGGTGTTGATTGATGTTTTGAGGGGTCCCTGCCCGCCCTTATATATGCGGGAGGATAGGGTTACATGAATCCTAGTCCCACACTAGCCTAGGAACCGTATTTGAGTACAACTCATGTAGCTTCCTTCTGTATCGGCTAGTCCTACTTCGCATGCGAGTAGAGTACAGCATAGATAAGGTATAGGACATGTCCTATCCCCTAATCCTGTATGAACTACGTTATGTACGCAGTCCCGTAGTCCCGGGTCTGATAGGGACTACAACCACCTTAAGGTCCTATCTTTTAAAATCTTTAGGAGGTTAGTTGTAGATGCATGTGTTTATCATAAGCATTGCAAGTTTTGTGGATGCACTGTGGCACTAACCTTGCAGCTAAAGCTTCATAATACATCAACAATTGGTGGTGAGAGGGGAACACATCACCAAAGATAGCTGCAGGAGGGCATTCCCATGGTCAAGCTTGTGACCCTAAACAAAGCACTGCCGAGAGATAGCCTGGATGACCATTTATTTTCCCTTAAATAAAATAAAGATCATGTTCTAGGATAAAGTTTTCCTTCAGGTATTTTTGGTCGCTTACCATTTCAAGTGGAGATCGAAAAGAACAATGGACAGGTGATGCCTAAAGACATGAGAGCTACACCGACTACAACACCATGGTAATTCTTGGTGAGGGAACATAATGAAGGGAAGCTTGAACTTCACACACTTGAGTTGTGTTGCTCAGCAATGCAAACTCCAAGTGTGGGGGAGGTATGTAAGGATCCCAAGTAAGTTCCTCTCATGCCAAATCTTATCTTGGTTTGGAGATGGTGTTGGTTCTTGCATCTTGCTCCATGAAAAAAGAAAAAAAAGAGGAGTTACCATGGCGGCAATTCTGAGTTCTTCATCAATAGAACGTCATGGAAAGCACCTCTAGGTATGTCCTACTTTTGACTCTAAACAAAGCCTTTTCGGGAGGTAGCCTGAAGTTCACCACTCTGATGCTCATGCTTATCTCTGTTTGAATATGGCTTGATGATGTTTTTATGCTTCCTTTATCTATGCTCGTATGCTCCGGTTTGAGTGTATGTTCGAACTACATCCATAGACTTTTCGAAATTAAGCATGGTGCTTAGGTTAAAAAGTCTTCTTTAATCAAACTAGACATGGTGTCAAGTTTGATTAATGGACCTAAGAGTAAATGCTTGTATAGATCTTAGTTGTATATGTGGACTAACCCCTACAGGAAAATCTTCAAATCCGAACGGGTGAGTTGTTGAGCTGAATTCAAATGGAAAGGTAAGCCAGGCATAGGATTCATGTTGCGCAAAATACGAAGGAGGTACATATCACCCTTCAAGGGTTCATTGTAAGTATATCCTCTTTCGCTTATGTTGATGCAAAAATTCAGCCTTGCTTGAGTAAGTCTCGTGGTGAAAATAAAATAAAAAACCAAAAAAATATTTGAGTTTGAATAAGTAAGGCTCCCTAGTTCTCAAATTAGTAGAGTCCCTTTTGTTTCCACCTTTTCATTTTTGAATAAAGCACCAGGTACAAGAACAAGTGTGGGGGAGATCTCTCAGAATTTTGACCCACATGCACTCGAGATCCCCCACAGATCGGTGCACAAGACCGAAGGAACCAGCACACAAAAGGCTTAGACCCCATTGCGGTGGTTTGTGCACTGTACCCCTCAAATCACCCTGATCCATGAGTTTAAATGAAATTCGTTGCTAATCACTAAAATTAAACTCAATGGTGCTCTCTGATCACATAGTTCAAGTTTGATTGGCTTGCATATATTTTATTCCTTGCTAAGCTTGAACTTGTGAATAATATCCTAGGGAGCCCATAATTGTTAAGTTGTTGAAAAGTGAGATATGGTTTGATGAAGGAATCCTTACTTTCTCTTCTTTTATGTCTGGGAAATTTTATATCAAAAAGAGAACTCTCCATAGCTTTACAAACTCCCCATGTTTGCCCTACCAAAGCCATATGTTGATCTTCATGAGAGAAACCATATACATATGTGCCTTGTTGTTGCATTGAGTTTCATCAAATTTTGTGACCCTAGTGAGATGTCTTTTCATACTTGCTTGATCAAGATCACGTACACTCCACATGGGAGACTTCCACACTAGAAGTTAGCTACTCCTTTCCATCCATCCAAGGAATAAAACTCCATGTGTAATGATCTCTCTCTCCAATGTCCCTACAAAGGAGACACGGGCTATATGAAAAAAAAATAATTATGAAAAAAATGCATGCTCAAAAGCATGGTAAAGAAAAAAAAGAGTGAAAAGAATATATAGCCATGTCCTCATGCCTTTCAAATAAAGGAGAGAGAGTTTCATAAAAGGAGTGTTTTATTTTCATCATCCATCTTCCATACACTTGCACAATCTTGATCAACTCGTATGATGTGTCGTCTTCATGGATCCAACTTTTGATTTAGCAATATATGTGAAACAAGTGCATGCTTCCAAATCTCCTACTATGAGCTCCACATAAGCTATCTTTAGAAGTAGGATGAAAAGAGGCAATGCCTTGGTAAGGATACATACACACTGATTGACTTGAGAGATCCTATGGAAGAGTAAAACTATGGTTAGTCTTTTCAAAAAATCTATCAAGCTGTGACAGTTCATGTACTGGTAAGCTAGGCACATTATTTGTTAGTGTGAAGTATGTGCTTGTTGGTGTAAAGCTTGCGTGTGTTTATGTGAAGCTTTTAAAAACTTAAATGTAAGTAATAAGGGGTATTTTTATAATTACAGAAAAACTAGGGTAGTTTTTGCAAAATGTATTTGGATGGAGGTAACTTCAAAATAGGTGAAGGGTGGTTTTGCAAACACATTTTTCTTACTTTACCCCTATAAAAAAAATGTATTTATGTTGAATTGTGTGAAAATTTGGGAAAAATAATGAAAATAAGGGTATTTATGTAATTTTACAAAAGTACAGGCCCTTTTATGCAAGTAGTTGAATTATAAAAGTAACTTTCAAAGTTACTAAGGGCTAAAGTGTAAAAAGGTGCAAGTCATCATGACATGTCATAAATAGGTCAAGTCATCATGACATGTCATAAATGCTTGCAATTATGTCAAGTCATCATGACATGTTAAGTCATCATGACATGTTAAGTCATCATGACATGTTAAGTCATCATGAAATGTCATAAATGCTTGCATTTAGGTCCTAAATGTTATGAAATTTACACTCTTTAGGACAAAAGCATTATAATTTTGATTTTAGTCCAAGGTTTTAAATTAACACTTCATTCTTTGAGTTTTTGAATTTAAACTCTAAAACAAAGTTGTAGGATTTGAAAAGTTGCACAACTTTTATTTTAAATACTTTTTCATTTGAACTCTAGAATAGTGGGAAAACTTGGTTTACAATGAGGTCCCTATATTTTCTGTAATTGCAGAAAAGTCCCTGGATGCATCCCCCTTTTCTTCCTCCTCTGTTTCTTTTCTGCGAGCTCAGCGTCGCCCCTGCCACCGCCCTCCGTCGTTCCCTCGCCACCAGCGCCACCTCCTGCTGCACTTCACTCCACGCGTCGCTCGTCTCTTGTCTTGCTCCCCGGACGCTTTATATAATCAACCGCAACACCACGGCACGCCGCCCTCGCCGCGCGTGCTTTCCTCGCTCTCAACGCCGTCTCGCCGTGTCCCTCCAACACCACGACACGATGTCGTCCATCTTCAACGGCTACTCCACTTCATTCCAGGCCGCCTCGCCTCGCTTCGCATCTGCTCCACTTCTCTTAGAGTCAATCTGAGCCCCCTGCCCACGTGCCAGTGGCGCCACCCCGTGCCATGGCTGCCGCCGCTTCGGCCTCCCCATCGACCTGGCCGTCCAGCAGCTCATACCCCTCGCCGATCACTCCAGCAGGACCACGTCATCTCGAGGAAGCTCCTGGACCACCTCACCGAGCCTCTTCAACCCCCAGCATGCCGGAACATCGCCGCCATGACCAAGCCCGACCGCCGCCGCCCTCTGCTCGCCGTGGAACACCCCTAATCGACCTTCCTCAGCTCCAATCGACCCCGCTGTTAGCTTCCCCACGGCGCAGTGAAGCTCCCCGATCCTTTCCCCGTCGCTCACGACTGTCGGAGCACCACCGCCGCCACCCGCTGCCGCCGCCAGGAGCAGAGCTCCGTGGCCAGCCCGCCTCCACCCCAGCTCCACCCGAACGCCGCCCAAGGTCCATCTTCACTTCTTTGTGCTCCTCCACCCCTGGCCCCTCGCCGCCGGCGACCCCCTTCGCCGGAACGCTGCCGCCTTCTTCCTGTCCTCTGTTTCCCCGACCAGGGACCTGATTGCTTCGGTTTAGAAAGTTTTGGGGTGTTCTCTGTAAAATTTCCAGAGCCTTCTCTATTTCAAATTAGTGAACTTCTAAATTCCATAGAAATTTGTAGGGAATTCATAAAAATACAAAACCAGTTTTGTTTGAATCCTTAAGTCAAAATCTACAAGTTTTGAGTTGAATATGCATGGATTATGATCTAGTTTAAATATTAGGAATTGAGTGTTTTATTTGTATCTCATGTTCTATATATGTGTTACAGTTGAAATTTGAGTCATAGTATGTATGTCTCAAGTAGAGACTTAGGTAAAATTTGCAGATCTAGTACTAATGCCTTGCTAAGGATTTTAAATACCTTGATGATATGTTGCCTGAATCTCTACTATTTATTCTAGAATGATTCTGTTAGAATTTATGGTTAAATCTTTTACAGTAATTAGTTTGTTTGCTTAAGATAACCAAGTATACTACATAATGTATTTAGTTTAGATGTTTAGGGTAATCAACCCTGTTACCTAATGTAACCAAACAATTTAGATAATACCTGATAAATGAATGCCCAGTAAAATAGTGAATAACATGTTTGATAAATAGAATGTCTTTCGTGTTGCATTGTTGGTAAGTTTGGTAGTGTTAGCTCATATTTTTGTGATAGAGATGTGTGATGTTTAGTTAATCCTTCCACACGAGTGCTCGTGCTCTTCTATCGTGACCTTGTCCTTGTCTGGTTTACAATCTTTTAGAGCCCCTTTTTGTATCAAAATCCTTAGTTACCCCTCTTTGTTAGCACATTTCTATCGGCCGATTTGTCGGCTAAGATGTTTGGCTACACCCCCTCAGCTATACACCTGTAGAACACACCCCTATCGGCCACATGCCTTTTGGCTGCACATCTATAGGACACCCATCGGCTGTACGTCACTCGATGGTTGTACTGACATAATCAAGTCGATGCAACCGCACCTAGTTACCTAGAATAACACTTAAGCACATCTTAGTTAAGCACAGTTAGTGCAGAGTAGGACAATCAGCTATACGGCTGATATGCCCCAGTAAATATAGGAGAACATTAAGGGTGAAAACCAGCTACACAGCCAACCCACCAATCGACTGAATACACCGAGACATAGACCATACGGATGCATAGTTCGACTAGTCTACCAATGCACCATCGTCTAGTTACTCGCACTAGTCAATTAGCTATACCGATACATCACTCGACTAGTTCTACCCAATGTGTAAATCGGCTAATGTGCCGATGCACTAAATCGACTAGTATGCTGATTCACCGATCGACTAGTACACATACACAAATCGGCTCAGCCGATGTTCACTAATCAACTAATTTGCAAATGCACTGATCGACTACTTGTACCGATTCACAAATCTAGTACATACGCACATATCAGCTCGTCCGATGTTCACACTCTCGACTAGTTTACCAATGCGCAATCAAATAGTTACATGCAACCCGAGTCAAGTAGTTGTTACACAATCGGCTACTTCCAATATTGAATAGTTACATACACTGATCGACTAGCGTGCTGATATTCACAGATCGACTAGTTTACTAAAAACACAAATCGGCTAAGCCGATGCGTGCAGTGATCAGCTAGACATCCGATTTAGATGACATATCGGCTGCACCTGCCAAAACACACCACCATAGATCGGCAAGTTAGCACAGTAAGAGTCTCTGTTAGGCACGGCCGATATAGCTTTAGCCAATCAGCTAGCACCAGTAGACATCCAATTGACTAAACCTAATGCACATGAATCAGTTAAGGCCAAGGGCAATGCACCAACCAATCGGATAGACCAGAAACATGCTGATAATCCAATCGGCAAGATCTTTCCTTTTTCTGTTCTTGAAGTACTGTACCTTCAACGTTCCTCTCCATATCAGCCGATTTGACCTCAGGTGAACTCAAATCGGCTAATCTCTTCTGCTCATATACGGAGACCGCTCCTGCCGATTTCTCTTCCAAACAAAAATCAGCAGATTTCCTAAAACTGTGTAGATAGCTCCCTTCTTTACAAATTCTATCAGCTGAACCCTTATTGTTTCCAATCGACTCTGTTGTAATCCTCAACATATAACCGATTTTAATTAGTTGTCCACTTAAAGCTCTATCTAAGTTTAGTTTCAGATCTTTTTAGTTGTTATATGAGTAATATGTTAAATGAGTGTTGGATTGCAACTTTATTGTGAAGTAATATAGTTTCATGTGCACACTTTGAATGTAATATTGCATTGCATGTAGATACAACTACTTCCGAAACGATACCTAGGAGATCTCACAGGAGTCTGCAGAGGATGTTTCTGAAGACCAAGTGAACGTCACCAAGGGATTATCTGAAGCCCCGAACCAAAGTTCGGAAGATAACAATACTAACATCCCTGACTCCAGCCCCACCAGTAAAGGCAAGCCCCGGTGCATAACCCAGTATTTCAAATTACAACATTATGCAATTCTATACTTATATATTATATCTTGCATTAAGTCTAGGAGTTGAAATGGAACCCTAGATGCATGAGTCCTAGGAACCTATGTATTGTGCCCGAGTCCTTATCGAATAGACGCTTTGCTAATAGGACCGGAAGAAGTCGGGTGATTTCCTGTCACTCGCGCGATATAGGAGTTGAATGTTTATTATCTTGCAACCACTATAAGGATCATGGACGGGGTCATGTGCAGTATCATGACTCGGAAGGTTACCCCGTCTGTGTTGGTAAAAGTTGGTAAGGTTGCAGCGTGTGGTAGTGGTGGCTAAGCGTTTGAAAGTACTAGCCACGTGCCACGAAATATGGTAAGCGGTAAGCCTAGTAACCGATCGGCCCGAGGAGTGGACATACCTCCCACCACTTGTAATTTGGTTTTTTTCACGCACCGACATGCGGGAGTACGTTCCGCGCAGCGGACAGGAGTACGGTCATGTAGTCGCGCTACAGACGTATGTCCTGCACAATTGGTGTGCGTTCGGTCCTACAGTCGCTTGTGGTGGCTCTGTTCCACGAGTCGGAATGAAAGGCAAACGGTTGCTTCGGAACTATCGTTGGATGTTCCAAGCGTGTGAGTTAGGTTTACCTTGCAAGGCTGAAATTCGATTCAGGAATCATCCGTTTCTCGCTGAGATTGAGACTGCTTATTCCTTCTACCACATAGAGTAAGAACAGTAACCTTTGTTGAAATAATCTTGATGGATGCTAAACTCTACCTTGCTTGCCTAGTATAGGTGCTTACCTAGAATGGTTAATGAAACTAGAATTTGAAAGCCAAAACATGGAAGTTAGATCATACTTTTTGTTGCTTTTCAGCAAAAGAAAACCAGAGCCTCTCAAATCCTCCATGGTCTAGTTATGGGCTAAGTATACCCAGATGACGGGTAAGCCTTGCTGAGTACTAGTATACTCAGTCTTGCTAGTTATATGTTTTCAGGTAATGTCTTTGAAGACCCTACTCTTCCCCTGTCTTGGCCCTGTGCTCTTCCAGATGGTTGGTCCGTGGAATGGGATCCGTCCCCGGCCAACTCTGACGATACCGAGTGATGTCGTGCTCGGGCTTAGCATGACATCCGTCTTGACGACGTGTTGTAAATTGTCGCGTTTGTTTTTCGCTGCCAAGAACCTTAACTTTAACGGTTTGTAATAATTTTACTAAGTGTGGAACTTAGTACTACTTTTGGAAACCCTTGTAATGTAATTCCCTGTGATCTGAAATATGATGGTGACTATATCTCTGGACTCACCTTCGTGTGAGGTAACCTTATTCGATCCCGGAAGTTAGGTGGTTTCATCGGGACTCTACCCGACAGGCCAAGGGGTTACACCGTTTGAAGCACGTTGGAGCCCTTGAGAGAGGACTTGCGTACTTGAGCCGGTGTAATTCAGGTTGGTTCTGCCACACAAACCCCCAGTCATATAACGGAGAAGTGGAGGAAACTCAAGTCAATACTGTTCCACTCTTCAACTTTCCAAATCATTGTGGTAGACACATCAAGATTCACAGGTAATGGTGAAGCTCGGAAGAATCTGTATGCAGGTATCATATCAAAGGAAAGTGGTGTTCCACCTTAGTCCTAACCTTTACTCGAGGACGAGCAAAGACTAAGTGTGGGGGATCTTGTTCATGCTCGTTACGAATCAATTTCAATCATCAATTTGATTAGAAAAATAGGAGAACTAGCATTTCCTGCATGCATATTTATTTGAAATAATGTCAATTTCACATGTCCCCTGGAAAATATAGCTATGTAGGAATTTGAGCAGAAATGGAGGAAAAACACACCTTTGAATCCAAGGCACAAAAGCACCAAACCAATCAGAACGCGCCATTCAGTCTCACATGGATCAAAGGACCCACCAGAGCAGGAAACCGACTTAGGACAACGCCAACTTAGCTGCCATGGACCAGAGGGCCCACCTGCTAGCCTCCTGCCTGAAGATGGAGCCAGTTGGAGCCCAACCTGGTTCGGCCAAAGCAGGTGGATCGGCCAAACTAGGATCAGCTCCACCGACTTAAAGCTCAAACATGGCAAATCCTCATTGGCTCCCAATGTTGGTTCCAGCTAGCTCCCCCCCTTTTGCTGGCCAAGAGGTGCTGTGCCACACCTATAAATATGAGGGAAGGGGCTCCTAAATGAGACACAACAACCCACACTCTTCATTCTCACTTTTGAGTTTGGGGCTTACCTTAGAGGCTTAGTGCTACCTAGGTAGTGACTAGAAAATAGGGAGTGAGTGAGGGGAAGTTGAGGAGGTGCTAGTCGGCCCTTGATGCTCTTCTCCAGCTTGTACCTCGACGGATGCTTATCAATCATAGTAAGTGTTCGTGATTTCCTTTGTGCTTTAGTCTCTTAGTTAAGTAATAGTTCTAGTTCCCTAATTGTTTACTGGATGAATAGTTCACTAGTTTAGTGGGTGCTCTAGAGTAAGACTCCTGATTGAGACATATGTTCTTGTGTGCCTCTAGAGTTAGTAAACGACAGCATAGACGTGGTGTCTAGGCTAGACTTTACCTGTTGGTTGTGGTTTATAACATGGTTTGATGAGGTAGGTGACAGATGGCGACAAGCCTGTTTACTCAGTGCAACCCTCCCCGTTTAAGTATATCACAGTGCCGTATTACTGGGGCATCTCGGTCTTATCCAAGCAGAGCCAATAGCCTGAAGTAAACAATTAGGATAGTTCTATCTTATCTTGGACTCTAGCCTTAGAAATCCTCTCTACCCGTTACCTCTTTCGAAGACTGGTGTCCTTAGATGAACTTAAACCTTAGATAATATACTCACGTTCCTCTGTGGATACGTAGCCTAAAATACTCCTGGGTGAAAGCTACAACGGTATCTGTGCGCTTGCGGATTTATTCGTAATAGTTAAAATACCCAACAAGCATTCTGGCGCCATTGCCAGGGACTAACAATTCTGGTGATGATGCTAAGAAATGCCGACGAGAGGCTGATGAAATAGTGCTATTCCGGCACTTTGTCGAGTGCGAGTTAGCGTTGCCGACTTCTGATTTCTTTTGCGGCCTCCTTTTTCACTATGGCATCCAGCTTCACCACCTGAATCCCAACTCAATTATCCACATAGCCATCTTTGTACATTTCTGTGAAGCCTTCTTAGGGATAGAACCCTATTTTGACTTGTTTTGTCATCTTTTCCATCTGAGAGCTCAACCCAGTGCTGACAAGATAGAAGTAGTCGGAGGAGCTGGTTTCCAACTGAGGCAGGGGACGGAAAAGGTGTGCATCCCTTACAAGTTTCCGTCTAGCATGTCTGGCTGGAAAGAATGCTGGTTCTACATTGGGAACCAAGTGCCTACACTCCTAGAGAGGACCACTGGAGTCCCAAAGATAACTGGAGGGTGGATGAGGAGAGCGCCCGAGCTAAGCCAAGTCAACGAGCTGCTTACCAAGATTAAGGTCCTCAGGGATGAGGGAGTCATCGGAGTTTCGATGGTGTATTCTTGGATATGCAGACGAATTCAACCGCTGCAACGGCGTACTCTCTTTGGCTTTGAGTACATGGGCCTCAAAGATCCGTCTCGGTTCTCTACAGAGCAAATTCATCAAGATGAAGCCTTGAGACGGGTAAGCCGGGTACTTCTTGACGCCGAGACGGAGCCCTATATGCAGTTCAAGTTGTTTACTATGAAAATCCTCCTAAACAGGTAAGGGTAAGTAGTCATGTCTTTCTATCGAGTACTTCTAGTCCTTGATGTTGACGTGTACTGACAATAACTTGAACCTACTACAGGATGACGTAAATGTGTATAGGAGCATCCCTCCGACGATGGACATTGATCGCCCAAGTCACATGATGCCTTCCACCCGTCCACTTGCCATCACAGTAACAAGCGAAGAAGAGGAGGGTGATGAAATTGATGATGACCGCACCTTGGCTGAGGTGATCAAGGGCAAATCCCTGAAGACCTCCGAGAAAGGCGCAAGCTCTCTTGGTGGTGATCTCTTGCCGAATCACCCTAAGGGACCAAGGGCCGCCACCCGAAGTGTAGGGCTAGTGCTTCTCCAGGTGGCGCTAAAGATGAGATACCCAGGTGAGCCTTCCTTCCTTGACCTTTGCGAGCACTTTTGCTCAATTTGCAGTTGCTGAGTTGTTGTTGACATCTCCAGTTGTTGTTGACATCTCCCTTTGA
Source organism: Panicum hallii (assembly GCF_002211085.1). Taxonomy (NCBI): domain Eukaryota; kingdom Viridiplantae; phylum Streptophyta; class Magnoliopsida; order Poales; family Poaceae; genus Panicum; species Panicum hallii. The sequence goes on from NC_038042.1 coordinate 20,353,979, forward strand.
TGAGGACATCAACTACAACACGAGTACGTCTACGCCAGCAGCACCTTTCCCGGCGACACCAGATGCTCCTCCACCCCAGGCGCCACCTCCTTCTGGGCCAATCACTTGGGCCCGTGCAAGAGAACTGAACTTCGTCATGCTACTCAAGAACAAAGGCCAGAAGAATAGATGCTGGCCCAACTGAGGCCCTTGTGTGGGCGCCTAGGGCTGGCCACCACTAGGGGCTGCGCCCCCTCCCTGGCCGCCCCTCTCCTAGGGCTGCGCCCCTCTCTCCCTCTATTTAGATAGAGGCATCATTTCTTTCCAGACTCGAGTTTTGTTTACATTTAGCTTTAGCTGCTCTTGACACGCACAAAATACTGTCCTCGTGTAATTCAGAACTCCACCTTCGAGTGATAATCTGATTGCTCGCATCTTTTTCTTGTTTGTTCTTCGATTGCGAGCAGGAAAAGATCTTCATGATCAGGCTGATCTTGCATCAACAAGGTCGGTAACCATAGGGAGTTGGTTCAGTGATTGCATTGGCGCTTCGGGCTCGTTCGTCGTAGTCGTATCGTGAGGGTCATCTTCCACCAAGTCGAATTTATCCCCACTCACCGAAAGATCGGGCACTCCGACTCTATCAAGTGGTATCAGATTTCCAGGTTGATCGGTGAGTTTATCTAGTTTTCTTCCCTTTCCTACAGTCCACAAAACCAAAACAAAAATATATTTCAGGTTAGATCATTGTCCCAGCAACCTTTGAGTCTTGCACTTTCTTTCAATAATTTGCATTGTTGAATTTGTGTGCTTACGCGTTCAATAGTTGCTGGTTGCATTGTGTCTCTCGTTCTTTCTTTTTCTCGCACCGCCGTCGCAAACCCCTACGATCGAGCCCCCTGATCGCCCCGCCCCCCCTGCCTTGTGTGTTTGGCAAGTCAAAAAAAAAGGAAAGAGAGAAACACAACCGCGCGCGTGATTCCTGATCGCGCCGACCCTCCCCTTTCCCTTTTTGTTTCCGGATCATGCCTCCCTATCCACCGGTTGTGTATTTCTTTTGGCAAGTTTAAAACACAAAAAAAATAGGTGTACCTAATCCTGATCGACCTCAATTGAGAAAGTTTTGGTCGCCTCGGAAGTCCTACCATACAAAGGGATGTCAGGATTTTGAGAGAGAGAGAGAGAAAGTGTGTGTGGTAACTTGCTTATTTGAATTCCTTTGTTCATATAATCAGTTTGTGAGTTTCTCCGGAAAAAAAACAGAAACGAAGAAACAAAAAAAACAAAAAAAGGTGAAATAGAAAGGAGATTCTCTCATTTGGGCGCATCACGCCGGACGCCCAGGTGTGCGCACCTGCTGCTACTTGTTCTTCTCTCTTGTGTTTCCTTTGCCCCCATACCCTTGCTCAACTTTTGCACTTTGTTTCCAGCAGCTTTGATTATGTGTTTGGCACTATAATTCAACCTTGCATTATTGTTTGATTGTGCTAACCCTTGAATTGAGTGCAGCCTACCCAGAACTCCACATAGTTCTATGACGAGCAGACTTTTGTTTCTCCAGGCAATCGCTCCTCCAATCTTTCGCCGATTCTACCTGTTGGTTGCAGATCACCCCTGTGTGCTTGGTAAGAATGGATAAGAATTTGATAACAGCACTATTGTGAGCGCCTTGTGAGCCGTTACACCCTTGTTGTCGTAGGCTTTGTTTTTGTGTTTGCGCTAACTATGGCAGGAGACGAAGGCACAACGGATGAACTGCTACAGGACATGCGGACACGAGTTGATGGACTCGCTGCGGACATGAAGACGATGCATGACCGGCTTGACTCGATGATCACGTCGTCGACCGAGAGGTTCGATCAGCTCGACCTCGCTCAGACGGCCGCTAAGACCACGCTCGACAACATCATGGCACGGCTCGACGCATTGAACACAACAATCATGGAGTTGCAGAAAGATTATGGCGGTGACACGGAGCCGGAAGAGGGAACTTGCAGTAGTCGTGCCCGTCGTGTGGTACGTCATCAACATAATGACCCATTTGCTAAGATTAAATTTAAAATTCCATCTTTTAATGGCAAATATTATCCTGCTGCATATCTTGATTGGGAACTAGAGGTCGACCAGAAATTTTCGTGCCATGATATTCCTGCTAGTTCTCAAGTTAAAGCTGCTATTAGTGAATTTACTGATTTTGCTTTAATTTGGTGGCGTGAATATAAACAACAACATCCCACTGCCACTCCCACCACTTGGACTCAATTAAAAACTGCCATGTGACATAGATTTATCCCTTCATATTATGCATGAGATTTGCTTGAGAAAATGCAGTGCTTTTGACAAGGTCAACAATCTGTTGAGGACTACTACCAGGAGTTACAAAAAGGTATGATTCGTTGTGGTTTGTTTGCGACAGACGATGCTGCTATGGCACATTTTTGCGGTGGGTTGAACCACGAAATTCAGGGCATACTTGATTATAAGGATTATTCTGATATGACCACATTGTTTGCATATGCTTGCAAAGCTGAACGTGAAGTGCAGGGTCACCGCTCGAAGACATATTCCAACTCTTTTGTAGGAACAAGCCCGGCAACCAGCTCAGTGCCTGCCCTGCATGCGCCATCCACGACCAGCACTACACCGTGCGAGAGGCCGGCCAAACCTGCAGCACCCCCGTCCATAGGCGCTGCTCCTCCCACAGGACGTACACAGGATATTCAGTGCCATTGTTACAAAGGATTTGAGCACATGATTCGGGACTGCCCAAACAAGCGCACCTTGCTCATACGTGACAATGGTGAGTACTCGTCCGCAAGTGATTCTGAGGAAACTCATCATACTATGTTTGCCACTGACCATGCAGCTCCTGAGGACGTACATGTCGCTCCCGGCGACGCCGATCGGTATGAGAGTCTTGTTGCGCAGCGTGTTCTTAGCACACAGGTTGCCCAGCCCGAGAACAACCAGCGGCACACACTATTCTACACCAAAGGCATTGTACAAGAACGGTCGATTTGCATCATCATTGACAGTGGCAGCTGCAACAACTTGGCGAGCACAGCTTTGGTCGAGAAGTTGTCCTTGCCCACTCGCAAGCACCCGAACCCGTATCACATTCAATGGCTTAATGATGGTGGGAAAATCAGAGTAACATGCTCGGTACACGTTCCTTTTTCGTTGGGCTCTTATTCTGATTATGCTGATTGCGATGTTGTTCCTATGGAAGCATGCTCTTTGTTACTTGGTAGACCCTGGCAATATGATACGGATAGTTTACATCATGGTTGTTCGAATCATTATTCCTTCATGTTTAAGGGTTAGAAAATCATTATACATCCAATGACCCCTGACCAAATTATAAAAGATGATCTTGCTCGGGCTACTAAAGCGGCAAAACAACTCGCCCCTACACCAGCTGTGACATCCAGGTAATAAGGGATATAGACTCTAAACTCTAGTGTGGAGTAGGCATGTTTGTTATGGGTAGTACCAAGGGCTAAGGGTATGTTGTAATTTCTATATAATATAGGCTCTTAAGTGTATGATGGGTGGTTTGGCAAGTAGCCTTGAAACCTAGGGTAAATATAATGTTAGGTGCAAAAATTTATGTTATCATAAGGAGAATAAGCCCTTAAGTAAGTGTAAGGGCCTATCTGTAAATAAACATAAGCTATAGGGTCTTTTATGCAAATAACTGTGACAGTCAAGTACTTGTAAACTAGGCACATAAATTGTTAGTGTAAAGTATGTGCTGGTTAGTGTAAAGCTTGTGTATGTTTATGTGAAGCTTTTGAAAATTTAAAGTGCAAGTAAAAAGGGTATTTTTGTAATTATGGAAAAACTAGGGTTGTTTTTGCAAAATGTAATTGGATAGGAGGTATCTTCAAAATAAGTGAAGGGTGGTTTCGCAAACATGTTTTTCTTACTTTATGTCCTGTAAAAATATATATTTATCCAAAAGTTTCACTTGAAAAGTATGTGTTGAATTGTATAAAAATTTTGGGTAAAGTTGTGAAAATAAGGGTATTTATGTAATTTTATAAAAGTACAAGTCCTTTTATTCAAGTATTTGATTTACAAAAGTAACTTTCAAAATTACTTAGGACTAAAGTGTAAAAGGTGCAAGTCATTATGATATGTCTATCCAATCATTATGACGTGTCTATCCCGTCATCATGACGTGTCATAAATTCTTGCATTTAGGTCCTAAATGTTATAAAATTTCACTCTTTAGGACAAAAGTAATTCAAATCCAATTTTTGTTCAAAACTTCACGTGTAAAGATATAAGTTTTGGGTTTTTGGACTTGAGCCCTAAAGCAATGTTGTAGAGTTTGAAAAACTCTCCAACTTTCGTTTTGGGCATTTCTTCATTAGAGTTTTAGATTAATGAGAAATTTATGCTTTACAGATAGGTCCCTACAATTTTCTGAAATTGCGCATAAGTCCTTGGGAAGTTCTATTTCCCTTCTTCCTCTGTTTTTCCTCTCTCTTCCTGTTATCCTCTCCCGGGCGATTTCCTTCCCACGGGCGGCGCCTCTTCCACGGAGGTTCTCCTTTGCCTCCCTCCCTCTGCTGCTCTGGGCCGGCATGGGAGCAAGCGGCTCCGGCGGCGAGCGGGCCTGGCGCAGACGCGCGGACGCGGAGCGCACGGACACAGGGCACGCGGGCGGCAGGCCGGCGGCGGGGCTACGGCTCCAGGCGGGCGGCGCTGAAGCGGAGTGTGCGCTGGCTCAGGCGCTAGGCGAGCGGGAGCTAGAGCGCGGGCACAGGCGCGGCGCCGAGCTGGGCGAGCGGTGGCGGGCGGCCCCGGGCGAGCTGGCGCAAGCGAGCGGTGGCGGGCGGCTGGCGCAGGCAGCCCGAGCGAGTAGGCACGCGCGCGAGCACGTGCGGCACGGGTGGGCCCAGGGACGGAGCGCCGGCGGCGGGCTGTGCAGGTGCTGGCTCCGGCCGGAGCAGGCGCAACGCAGGAACAGGTGTTGGAGCAAGCGCGGCGCAAGAGCGGGCACTGGAGCGGCTCGCGGGCGGTGCAGGAGCGGAGCACGAGCGCGCAGGTGATGCAGGCAGCGGGGCGCGTGGACGGCTGCGGCACGCGGATGCGTCGCAGCGCTGGAGCGCGTGGGTGGAGCAGCAGCGCGATGCGGGCCGAGGACGCACGCGGTTCGGGCGTGCGCGGATGGAGCTGAGGCGTGGCGGCTCGGGGCAGACCTGCACGAAGGGCAGCGAGGCCGAGCATGGCGGTAGCTTGGCGAGGGCGGCCGCGGAGGGACCTTTGACGCGGCAAGGCCGGGGCGAGCGCGGGTCTGGCAACAGGAGGAAGAGGAGTAGTTGTGCAAAGCAACGACGTCCACAGCGACAACGTGCAGGGCGGCGACGTGCAGTGCATTGCGGTGTCTCCGTTGGGCAAGCTCAGGCCGCGACCGAGTTGATGTGCAGGAAGGTCGCGCGCGGTGCGGGAGGAGTGGCAGTGTGGCAGCTGCGGACAGATTCGCACGGGAGCAGTAGAGCCGCGCGTGGGGAACGTCGGGGGCCGTCGAGAAGAAGGCAGTGGAAGGCACAGCCCTAATACAGGCAGACCACGGTCCTCGCGAAGGCGGAGGAGTGATTATGGCACGGCAAGCTCGGAAGGAGAAGCGGCGAAGCGAAGGCGGCGGTTATAGCGCGGCGAGTTCAGAAGGAGCAGCTGCGCAGCGGCAAGGCGGTCAGGGCCGAAGCAACGCGGCGCGAGTTCGACATGCAGCACAAGACCGGCGGCGGTGGTAGATCAACCCTGATGGCGTCACAGCAGATGGAGAGGGTGGCGGGGTTGCAGAACCCGGAGGTCCGAGCAGAATTGAACCGGCGCGTTCGCGAGTGCGAGCGGAAGTGTTTTGCCAGTGGCCGGCTCGGTTCGTTTCCGCAGCCGCGCGCGTATGCAAAGCAACAGACCACGCGCAAGCAAGTTGGGGGCCGTTGGTGTGGAAGCAAAATAGGGGCGGCGGCCTTGCGAATGGCTGCGCAAGTATGCCGGCAGTGCACGCACCGGAGCAGTCAGGTCGATGAGGGTTTCTTCTTGTGCGAGTAGAGGTGTTCGGTCGGCCATGCTTTAGCATCGCATGTGCGTGAGCAGAGGAAGTTCAACCCGTGAGCAGGAAAACCCCGAGGTTCGCGGAGGAGTCAGCATAGCGGACCAATCCGGCTCTATCGTCTCATCCCATGGTCCACGACATCCAGCAACTCCTACTCCTCGCCGATTGTCAACCAAGGCCACAACACACCTTGAGGGAAACTTCTGGACCCCCATCGAACCTCTTCGATCCCTGTATGCAGGAATATCGTCGCCGTGGCAAAGTCGACTACTGCCACCACAGGTTGCCGTGAGGAATATTCCTCCAGCCATCCTCCACCCACTACAACTTATTCCCCCGGCAAGCTTCTTCGTCACCCACGGAACCTCGTCACCGTCGAGCACTTCCCATCGCCAATCCTGTTCATCGCGGGAATTCACTTTCCGCTTGTTCTTCTCCACAATCAAGGCTACCCCAAGGTTTGCCCTGATCCACTGAATCTTCCTAATGCCGGCGACCCCTTTGCCAGAATATCGTCGTTATCTTCCTGTTCTCTATTTTTCCACGACCAGAGACTTAATTGCTTTGATTTAGAAAGTTCTAGGGTGTTTTCTTTAAAATTTCCAGAGCTTTCTTTATTTTCAAATCAGTGAACTTCTACATTTCATAGAATTTCGTAAGAAGTTCATAAAAGTACAAAATCAGTTTTGTTTGAAACCCTAGGTCAAAATCTACAAGTTTTATGTTGTGATCTTGAGTGAAAGTCTTTGAAGTGTGGTCTAGGTTAAATATTAGGGAATGTGTGCTTTATTTGTACCTTATGTGATAAGCATGTGTTGTAGCTGAAAGGTAACTCATAGAATGTATGTCTCAAGTGGAGATGTGTGATAGTTAGATAATCCTTTCACACGAGTGCTCATGTCCCTGCCATCAAGACGTCATCCTTGTCTTGATTGCCATTTCCTTAAGTTCCTTGTCGTATAAAGATCCTTGTTAGTTCATGTACATCTGCTGCTTATCCAATACATCTCTACAGCTATGCTTCAGCGTCGGCTATCAGCTCAGGCGCTAAGCATCCGTTTCCTTTGAGTCTATGGTGTTTCTGTGTAACAGCTATCTGCCGATGCTTTTCTTTTGTTATGCTTCTACCATCGGCTGGTTAGCTGATACGATTGATATCTTCTTAATATCGGCTACTCTCAATACAATTCTGCTGTTCTGTCCTCCATCGGCTGCTATATAGCCGATCAATCTGAGGTGCACACACAATCTTAGGGTTCTTGCTATCGGCCGATCCAAGCCGATTCTAGTTGTTTTCCATATCAGTCAAATATGGCCGATCCATCTTTAGTTTCTCCATCCTTATCCACACACTTCTATCAGCCGATTTATCGGCTGAGAAATCGGCTATATATCTATCGGTCACATACCCTCAACCACACTCCAATCGGCTGTACGTCACTCAATTATTGTGCTGACATAATCAAGTCGATACAACCACACCTAGTTACCTAGGATAACACCTAAGCACATCTCAGTTAAGACACAGCTGCTTTAGGAATCACACTCTACTAATGTAATCGATGCTTTCATCGATTAATTAGGAATTCGATGCACCTATCAATCGGCTACACAGGCCAAAGTACACAACCCTAGATCAGTAAGATAGCACAGTAAACACGCCTCTGTTAGGCACGACCTAAGCACATCAATCGGCTAAACCTGATGCATCCTCATCGGTTAAGGCCAAGACCAATACACCAACCAATTAGATAGACCAAAGACATGCTGATACTCCAATCGGCAAGATCCTTCCTTGTTCTATCCTTATAACACTGTACCTTTAATATTCCTATCTCTATTAGCCGTTTTAACCTTTGGTGAAACCAAACCGATTAATCTCTTCTGCTCATATCCAGAAACTACTCATGCTGATTCTCTTCCGATTAGAAATCAGCAGATTTCCTAATACTGTGTAGATGGTTCCCTCCTTTGCCAATTCTATCGGCTAAACCCCTGTTGTAATCTTCAACAAGTAGCCAATTCTAATTAGTTGTCCTCCTAAAGCTCCGTCTAAGTTAGTCTCTAATCTTTTTGGTTGTTATCTGAGTAGAATGTTAAATGAGTGTTGGATTGCAACTTTATCATGAATTAAGATAGTGTTATGTGCACACTTTGAATGAAATGTTGCATTGCATGTAGATACGACTACTTCCACAATCGGTACCTACAAGATCTCCCAGGAGTCTGCAGAGGATGTTTCTGAAGACCAAGTGAACATCACCAAGGGATTAACTGAAGCCCCGAACCAAAGTTCGGAAGATATTGACCTTTCTAACTTCAGCTCCATCAGTAAAGGCAAGCCCCGCACATAACCTACTATTTTTATTACACTGCAATCTATATCTATTTACATATTCTATGCATTAAGTTCTTAGGAATTGCTTGAAACCCTAGTTGCATTTCCCCAGGAACCCATGTATTGAATATTAGCACTTGAGTCCGACTAGCTGCTATGCTAATAGGACCGGTAGAAGTCGGGTGATTCCCTGTCACTCGCGCGATATAGGAGTTGTAATGTTTACATTCTGGTTATCACTATAAGGATGACGGATGGGAGTTTTGTGAGGTATCATGGTTGAGATGATACCCCGTCTGTGTTGTTGAATTTGATAAGGTCGCAGCATGTGGTAGTGCGGGTTAAGCGTTTCAAAGTACTAACCACATGCCGCGAAATATGGTAAGCGGTAAGCCTAGTAACCAATCGGCCCGAGGAGTGGACATACCTCCCACCACTCGTCTTGCTTCTTCTGGTTACTTAAGTTCGACGTGTAGGAATACGTGTTGCAAGGGCAACCAGGAGTACGGGTTTTGTAGTCGCGCTACAGACGTACGTCCTGCACTTTGGAAGTGCGTATGGTCCTGCAGTCGCTTGTGGTGGCTCTGATCCACGAGTCGGAATGAAAGGCAAACGGTTGCTTCGGAACGACCCTTTGGTGTTCCAAGCGTGTGAGTTAGGTTTACCTTGCAAGGTTGAATTCGATTCAGAATCGTCCGTTTCTCACGAAGATTGAGACTGCTTGATCCCTTTATCACACAGAGTAACAAGAGCAACTATATGATGAGTAATGCTGGTGGTTGATGTAAAGAGCTCTACCTTGCTTGAGTAGCTATAGGTGCTTATCTGGAATGGATAATCAACTAGAACCTGAAAGCTAAAAGGTTTAAATTAAGGATCTACTTTTGTTGCTTTTCAGCTGAAACTAAACCCAGAACCCTTATAAGCCTTCATAAGTCTAGTTACATTGCTAAGTATACCATGAAACGGATAAGCTTTGCTGAGTATTAGTATACTCAGTCTTGCTAGTTATATGTTTTTCAGGTAAAGTCTTAAAGACCCTACTCTTCCCCTGTTTTGGCCCTATGCTCTTCCAGAAGGTTGGTCCGTGGAATGGGATCAGTCCCCGGCCAACATTGGTGATATCAAGTGATGTCGTGCCCGGGTTTAGTATGACATCCGTCTTGACGACATGTTGTAAATTATCGCGTATGTTTTCCGCTGCTAAAAACCATAGCTTTAATAGTTTGTAATGTTTTCTCTAAATTTGGAACTTCATACTTCTGTTGGTAACCCTTGTAATGTAAATCCCTGTGATGTAAAATATGATGGTGACTGTATCTCTGGAGTCACCTTCATGTGAGGTAACCTTATTTGATCCTGTGTATCGGTGGTTTATCGGGACGTTACCCGACAGGCCAAGGGATTATACCGTTTGAAGCACGTTGGAGCCCTCAGGAATGGACTCACGTACTTGAGCCGGTATAATTCAGGTTGGTTCTGCCACAATAACTGTGAAATAGAAGTAACTTTCATGTTTACCTGAGGGCCTACTTGTAAAAAATACTAGTTATCATAACATTTCATGAATGTTTGCAAATATGTCAAAAATTTGATCAAAATTTTATTTGGTAAGGACAGGGGTAATTTAAATTCTACCTTGATTCAAAATTCAACTTGCAATGTTGCAAACTTTGGGTTTCTGAAGTTGAGTCCTAAAGCAAGTTTGTAGAGCTTGAAAAACTCTACAACTTTCATTTTGGACTTTTTCTCATTTATCTTTGGATCAGTGAGGATTTTTAGTTTTCTAAAAAACCTTTGAACTTTCCAAGATTTCCAAATCAGCCCCTGGATTTCTTTTCCCCTTCTTCTACCTCTGCACCCTCTGCTCTGCTGCTACCTGCTCTGCCGCCAGCGCAGGACCTCCCCCCTGGCCACTGCCCAGCCCTCGCTGCCGTTCAGCTCCTGCCCACTCTCTCCCCACGCGTTCCCCCTACTCCTGCCGCCGCTGTAGCCCTTCCCCGGTGTCCTCCTGCGCGCGCACCACAGTGCTCCCGAGCGCTCGCCGGCCGCCACCTCGCCGCCCGCCGTTCTGGGCACAGTCGTGCCCATTCCTTTCCACTTCCTTTTCCTTCGCTTCTGCAAAGCAAACGTTGTCACAAACCCAACCACATTTCCCCTTCCTTCAGCTGCTTTGTCATACCTTCTTTCACGCAACACCGAGCCGCCGCCGTTGCTTCTCACCAGAATACTCCCCACTCGCGCCACCCCACTCAAATTCAGTTGGCCAATTGCTTCTCCACCTTCTTCCCCAGCTCCTCGACTTGATCTAGTCCAGTCCCCACCCTTCCTTCGCTGGATTTGCCCTCACCCCGAGCCGCCGGTCACCGGAGCTGCCCGAGCTCGACTCCATCATCGACAGCTCCCTCCACGGGGTCTCCAGCCCACTCAGGTATACAGATCGACTCCTCGTAGCACACCGATGCTCGTGCACGTGTTTGACCTCCGTGTTCACCGGCCTTTGCCGAGAACGGCGATGCGCCGCCACAGCCGCCGCACCTTCTCATCGACGGCCAAGTTCCACTGCCACCCTTCAAGCGTACCCCTTCCGGTGTACTCACCGAGTCCCATAGGTCGTGCTTAGCCTGTCCTCCTCGCCGGAAAGCTCGCCGCCGGCGAGAACACCACCAAAGTCGACCGGCCGGCCGTCGCCAAGGTCGGGCAGGGACCCAGCTGCAATTAGTGTTCTCATCCTAGGGACCCCAGTGCAAAGATACCGAAAACCCCCCCTAAGTGCTTTGTTATTTCATGTGATGCTGCTGCTGTCTTGTAAATTTCATAACAAACTGTAGAAAAATCCAAAAATTACAAAACTAGTTTTACTAGAAACTAGATTTTAAATCCTACAACTTTTGTTAAATGAGTTTGGTTTGAATCTGAATATTTTTGAATCTATTTTCAATCTAAGACAAGGGGGTTTAATATGCATAGCTCCTACATATTAACTTTGTTAATAATGATTTTTGGTATCCAAATTCTATAGATTATGTATGACCTAGTATAGAATTTTCAAACCTATTCTTATTTTGTAACTTGAGTTCTTTTAAAATTTGGACATTTCAATTTAATTCATACTAGAATTAGTTAAGTATGTCTGCTAAAGCTTAATTAATTAGATCTTTTTATCATAATAAGTATATAATTAATCAATGATTAAACTTTCAAGACTTCACAATTTTATTTACCTAAAGTTTGATTCAAATTGAGATTTGAAGTTAAACTTAAAATGTTTCAAATCCTGTTTTCAGTAGATTCAATGATATAGTCAAAAGTTATGTATAAACGATAATTTAAGGCAAAAACTTCTTTTGTTTCACCAGTTCTTGAGTGTTAACCTCTTAAAGTGAAATTTTGCTATGAAATAAATGAAAGAGTGTACATTCCTTAATGTTATATTTTCGCATATCATGTAGAACCGTTTACTCTTGCCGACGGTGACTACGAGCTAATCTCGGATCAAGCCGTAGAAGTTTCCGAAGACCCCGAGAGCACCGTCGAAGGTCTAACTGAAGCTCCGAACCAAAGTTCGGCAAACCCTGACACTACTGCCCCCAACTCTTTACAAGAAGGCAAGCCCCGGACATAACCCACTATTTTAACTACACTGCAATCTGTATCTATTTACGTATTCTATGCATTAAGTTCTTAGGAATTGCTTGAAACCCTAGTTGCATTTCCCTAGGAACCAATGTATTGAATATTAGCACTTGAGTCCGACTAGCTGCTATGCTAATAGGACCGATAGAAGTCGGGTGATTCCCTGTCACTCGCACGATATAGGAGTTGTAATGTTTACATCCCTGTTGTCACTATAAGGATGACGGACGGGAGTTTTGTGAGATATCATGGTTGAGATGATACCCCGTCTGTGTTGTTGAATTTGATAAGGTCGTAGTGTGTGGTAGTGCGAGTTTAGCATTTAAAAGTACTAACCACATGCCGCGAAACATGGTAAGCGGTAAGCCTAGTAACCAATCGGCCCGAGGAGTGGACATACCTCCCACCACTCGTCTTGCTTCTTCTGGTTACTTAAGTTCGACGTGTGGGAATATGTGTTGCAAGGGCAACCAGGAGTACGGGTTTTGTAGTCGCGCTACAGACGTACGTCCTGCACTTTGGAAGTGCGTATGGTCCTGCAGTCGCTTGTGGTGGCTCTGATCCACGAGTCGGAATGAAAGGCAAATGGTTGCTTCGGAACGACCCTTTGGTGTTCCAAGCGTGTGAGTTAGGTTTATCCTTGCAAGGTTGAATTCGATTCAGAATCGTCCGCTTCTCACGAAGATTGAGACTGCTTGATCCCTTTACCACATAGAGTAACAAGAGAAATTTCATGATTATCAAAGATGATGTTTGGATAAAGTTTCTACCATGCTTGAATAGCTATAGGTGCCTACCTAGAATGAATAATCACATAGAAGTTGAAAGCTAAAAGTTGACATTAAGGATCTACTCTTTGATGCTTTTCAGCTGAAAACTCTACCCAAAGCTAAAAGCCTTCATAAGTCTAGTTACATGGCTATGTATACCATAAACGAGTAAGCCTTGCTAAGTATTAGAATACTCAGCCTTGCCTTGTGACTTTTGTTCAGGTAATTCTCCTGACGACTCAGCTCTGCCTGTACCGTGGCCCTATCCTCTGCCTGATGGTTGGTCCGTGGAGTGGGACCCATCCCTGGCCAACGTAGACCCCTCCGAGTGATGTCATGCAAGTGCAAGCATGACATCCGCACTAACGACGTGTACAATGCCGTACTTTAAACTCCGCTGCATGACCTGAAACTCATGTTTGTTTTGTAATAATTTTCCCGGTTGGGAAAGTTATGTCACTTTTAAACACTCATGTAATATATCTGCCTGTGATATAAAATGTGATGGCATTTGTATCTCTGGACTCGCCTTCGTGCGGGGTACCTTGTTTGATCCTGCATTCAGTGATTTATCGGGACGCTACCCGACAGACCAAGGGATTATACCGTTTGAAGCACGTTGGAGCCCACAGAAGTGGACTCACATACTTGAACCGGTGTAATTTGAGTTGGTACTGCCACAGCTAGTATCAGAGCTAACAAGTGTACACTGGAGATGGGAAGTGCCTTAAAAATACTTTCGGTATAAAATTGGGCCAACAAAGTATGTTGTAAAAGTACGTTGGATTCGTTAAGGTTGTGCTTAGTACGTAAAGCCCTAGGGTGATGTTTAAGGGAAAATAGAGGTGGCTGTACTATACATATATATAATCTAACTCCCAGCATTACTTTTCCGTTAAAACTTAAATTCATGCATAACCCAATGTTACTTTCTGTAAGGACACCTTCGATGATGAGGTAAGAAGGTAAGAATCCTCAGCCAACTGAGGGAGCTTGGCCTTCCCGTCGGTGATGCGAACCGAACGCTGTTTCTCAAGCAGTGGCTTACTTGAGATGCTGCCAATATACCAACCTCGGTTGATTATATTGGGAGTATATGGTTCGGCGCAGGGTATGGTGATCGCTGTTCATACCCCCGCATTTTGCGGTACCCCCCGTGAATACGTTGTTTCGACGACGTATGTTAACATTGTCTGTATGGCGGTAATGGTACAGATGCTGTTTCTATAGTGGACAGTAATGATTGGGGACGCTTTCATGACATGCTGGCATGAAAGGTTCATTGGATGTATATTATGATCTTTTGCAGGTATACTAACCACGATTAAGAGGTTAGGACGAGTAGGATTTATCGGCTAGTTATTAGGGAGAGACGTATGTGTTATGCCACCGAGAATAATTGCGTAAGTCCAAAGGTATTTGGCAGTTATTTTTGGTTGAGAGGACGAATAGTACGTGCATGCATAATTCCTTGACAAATAAAAGAATGCAATGTATGTTTAAGTTTGATAAGGATGAGTAGCATGTTGTTTATCTTTAATATGGGTTAGTGGGTTCATGTGGTAATGTTGGTCGAGAATCTTAAGTTTTTCATCCGGGTTCTAGATCTTGCGGTTGTCAATATCAGTCGTCTAGTTCCATTTGCCTTATGATTTTCTAGCAAGGTAAACACATCTCACCATTTGCATTCTTGTGGCAGATGGCAGCTCCTTCCAATGTCTTTTGGGATCCGGAAGGGCATCTCCATACCGATGCCCTACACTGGGAAGGTTTCCCTCGTTTACTTTGGGAATCCTTACAGTCGTTCCACTATATGGAACCTCCCCAATATGATGTTGTTGAGTATCTGGAAGAAGGAGTTCACGGAGGTCAAGTCAGGATGACTATTCCTCAGCATCCTTTTCACTCACAATGGCAGCCCATTGAAATCAACATGATGGGCTATCAAATAGTGGATACCATTGAAGGAGCGACATTAGAAGCAATTTGTCATTTTTGTAATCAGCATCCGAAAGAAGTTGCAAGACAGCACATTGGGTTATTTTCAACAACAAGTCCTGATGAGCCAGAATGGAATCTCAGAATCGTCCCTGAAAGTCATAGATTGGATGGTCCACCGGAGGAAGCGCTTCAAGGAATGATGCGGTTTATGAATGTACAGTACCACTATCAACTGCTCCTACGACGTGAAATGGGTCGGGTGATCCATATCGCACGAAGTCACTATGGAGAGGCTGATAGACAGAATACTCAAGTTGATCAGCTTCGAGCTTTAGTGACTCAGAAGGATGAGATTATCGCAGCACGGGATGAAACCATCCTTCACCGTGAAGATCAGATCAACGAGAGTGATCATATAATCACTCAGCGGAACACCATCATTGAGTTCCTTCAGGAACAAATCCATGATCTGATCCTTGCGGCCGATGATGCTCAGGCTCAACTTGAAGAATTGCAGCAGCCACCGATACCTCCTGTCGCACCTGCAGTACCTGAAGCCGAAGAAGATCCAGAGGAGATTGAGGGAGTCTCAGAACTGGATTCTGAGCATGGAGACCCTGTTCTTAGCCCCCACCATTCTTCTTCTAGCAGTCAGTCTTCTGTAGGCAACTTCGACGATTTCTAGTTGTTAAATCGTCGACTTTCTTTTAGTTGTAATCTGTGAGGAGTGAGATGCTTTAGTTAATATGTAGTTTGCTTAGACCTTGTGCCATTTGTTGTAACATAGATGGCCAGTGTATGGATCTTATAGTTATGTAATATGGGAAAACTATCAACATCCACGTTGTAATATAAGCTTCATGTTTTTATCCCCTTGATCTTTATCTTGATGTTTTGAAAAGAGATGATTGAATGGAATGTGTGCATGGTTTATATGAATGTTGTATCCTCTGAAATTGGGAGTAAGATTATGTGATTAATAACGGACGTCTCCTTTATTTCAGATGGTTGGAGCCACGTGTGGAACCCCGGAAGGTTTCCGGGCAGAACAAGCCAGTGGTTCTCAACAGCCGCCCCCGCCACCTCCCAACCTAGCTGAGGTGATGGCGCGGCAAATGGAGCTTCTTAATCTGCTGGTACAAGCACAACAGAACCAGCAACGTCAACAGTTCCGAGGAGGTCGTGACGACCTTCCCCCTCCAGTGGCCAGCTATCAGGACTTCCTTAGCACTCAACCTCCGTTCTTCAATAAGGCTAAAGAACCTTTGGACGCTGATGCCTGGCTTCATATCATTGAGTCAAAGTTTGCCCTCTTGACTATACCTTGTGCAGACTCAAGTAAGGCTTCTTTTGCTGCCCAGCAACTTCACGGTGCTGCTCGTATATGGTGGGATAATTTCTACGCCATGCAGCCCGCGGGACATATCATCTCCTGGGATGAGTTCTGGACTGCCTTCAGGGCACATTATATTCCCGACGGATAATTGGAACGAAAGTTGAATGAGTTCTTGGCTCTTACCCAGGGTTCCAATACAGTACTACAGTATGCACAGACTTTTAATCATCTGTGCCAATATGCTGGTTATCATGCAGATAATGATGCCAAGAAACAAGATCGTTTTCGTCGTGGCCTTAATACCAAGCTCAAGGAGCGCCTCAATCTTGTTAGGGCTAATAATTTTAGCGAGCTGGTTAATATGGCCTTAACCCAGGAGGATTGTATCGTGGCACATCGTGTTGAGAAGAAAAGAAAGGCTCCTACTGGGCCTTTGAATGCTCAATCACCGCGGTATCGGGTTGTTCCCAACACCCAGATCAGAGCACCACAAAGGAATGCCCCATTTGGCAGATTGGTTTTTAGGCCGCCCAACCACAAGGAAGATATAGACCTCCCGTACCTTCCCAGCAACTACAGTAGTTCGGCCCAAGGCCAAATGTGTGGCAAGCTCCACCAAAAGGCAGCAATTATCGCTGTTTCAATTGTGGGAGTGCAGATCATTTCATCAGGGATTGTTCACGGCCTAAGAAACCTAACCAAGGGCAAAGTTCTAATCAAGGTAATCAGAACAAGGGTAAAAGGCCGCTGATGCAAGTCCGGCAGGGGCAAATTAACTTCACCACCCTTGCGGAACTTCCAGACGGAGCCCCTATCATGTCGGGTACGTTCTATATCCATCACCAACCAGTTGTTACATTATTTGATTCAGGAGCAACTCATAGTTTTATTAGTAACAACTGTGGTACCCGAATAGGACTCGATCCTTGTCCCACGCAGGGTTCATATATGATTTCTACCCCTGGAGGCAAGATCGCTTCTGATCAAATGATTAGGAGTGTACCAATTCAGTTAGGCAGCAAAGTAATGAAAACTGATTTGGTCTTGTTAAACTTAGAGGGTATTGATATTATACTTGGGACCAATTGGATGACTGAACACTGAGTACGATTAGATATCTTTTCTCGAATTATTGAAATTGAATCACCATATCATGAAGTCACTACCCTCTATCTGCCCCAGCAGGAATATCTGCACCCTTGCACTTATGCTATCACAGACACTAAAGTAAGAGATATTCCTATAGTTTGTGAGTTTCCCGATGTTTTTCCAGATGATTTACCTGGAATGCCACCAGACAGGGACATTGAGTTCATTATTGAACTTCAACCTGGCACTGCTCCTATTTCAAAGAGGCCGTATCGTATGCCTCCGAATGAGTTGGCCGAGTTAAAAATCCAACTTCAAGATCTTTTATACGCCCAAGTGCTTCACCTTGGGGTTGTTCCACTCTCTTTGTCAAGAAAAAGGACAATAGCCTAAGGTTATGTGTTGATTATCGTCCACTCAATGTGGTCACTATCAAAAATAAATATCCACTTCCCCGCATTGATATTTTGTTTGATCAACTAGCTGGAGCTAAAGTCTTCTCTAAAATCGACTTACGCTCTGGCTATCATCAAATTAAAATTAAGCCTTGTGACATTCCAAAGACGACTTTCTCAACTAGATATGGGTTATATGAATATCTGGTTATGTCATTTGGGCTTACTAACGCTCCGGCATATTTCATGTATCTCATGAATTCCATTTTTATGCCGGAACTTGATAAGTTTGTCGTGGTCTTCATCGACAATATTCTAATATATTCCAAGAATAATGAAGACCATGCCAATCACATACGTATCGTTCTTCAACGATTACGTGATCATCGCCTTTACACCAAATTCTCAAAATGTGAATTTTGGCTGGATAGTGTGAAATTTTTGGGACACACTGTCTCTAATGAAGGCATATCGGTTGATCCAACCAAAGTCCAGGAAGTTATGGATTGGAAGCCTCCAACTTCAGTCCATCAAATTCGAAGTTTTCTTGGATTGGCAGGATACTATCGCCGATTCATTCCAAATTTCTCCAAGATAGCCAAGCCTATGACTGAGCTACTTAAGAAAGAAGCTAAATATTGATGGGACGATAAGTGTGACGAAGCATTCCATACTTTGAGAAAGCTTCTAACAACCGCGCCCGCGTTAGCTCAGCCAGATAATAGTCAACCTTCTGATGTCTACTGTGATGCTTCTAGGACTGGTCTTGGTTGTGTTCTAATGCAAAACGACCGAGTCATTGCCTATGCATCCAGAGCGCTCCGAAATCATGAGCAAAACTATCCTACTCATGACCTAGAATTGGCAGCAGTTGTTTACGCTCTTAAAATCTGGAGACATCATCTTATGGGTGCTAAGTGTAACATTTATACTGACCATAAGAGCCTCAAATAGATTTTTACCCAAGCGGATTTGAATATGAGGCAAAGGCGATGGTTAGAATTGATCAAAGACTATGACCTTGAGGTATATTACCATCCCGGTAAAGCCAATGTGGTCGCGGATGCACTTAGCCGCAAGGCACATTGTCACTGCTTATTTATAGCAGCTATCAGTGATACTCTCTGTAATCAAATGAGAAAACTCAATCTAGAAATCATTCCTCAAGACAGTCTAAATCTTTTATCCATGGAGAATACCCTTCGAGATAAAATCATCATGTCACAGCTACATAATGAGGGTATCAAAATTATCAAACTAAAACTATCTCAAGGAGAAGCTAAATATAAGTGTTTTCGTATTGATCCTCAAGGAGTCTTGTGGTTCAACAAACGCCTTGTTGTGCCAAAAGATCATCAACTTTGAAAACAAATCCTTGATAAAGCCCATTTATCTAAATTCTCTATTCATCCCGGTAGCACCAAAATGTATCAAGATCTACGACAGCATTTTTGGTGGACCCGAATGAAAAGAGAAATTGCCAAGTATGTATCTGAGTGTGATACGTGCCGGAGAGTCAAAGCCAGTCATCTCAAGGCATCTGGTACACTTCAGCCACTATCCCTTCCGTCATGGAAATAGGAAGACATTAGCATGGATTTCATTGTTGGTCTTCCCAATACCTCTCAAAAGCATGACTCCATATGGGTAATCATTGATAGACTTACTAAAACAGCTCATTTTCTTCCTGTGCATACCACTTACTTAGCTAAGAAGTATGCAGAAGTCTATCTTGATCAAATCGTCCGATTGCATGGTGTCCCCAAGACCATCATTTCTGATCGAGGGGCACCATTTATTGCACGCTTCTGGGAGCAATTGCAATCCGCTCATGGAACTAAATTAATTCAAAGCTCTGCATATCATCCTCAGACGGATGGACAAACGGAGCGAATTAACCAAATTCTTGAAGACATGCTCCGAGCTTGTATTATTCACTATGGTACGAGTTGGGACAAATGTCTTGCCTTGGCCGAATTCTCTTACAATAACAGTTACCAATCTAGTCTTCAGATGTCACCATTTGAAGCATTGTATGGTCGCAGATGTCGAACTCCTTTGAGTTGGTCTGAGATCGGTGAGCGCAAGATCTTCGGACCAGACCTAGTCGTCGAAGCTGAGGATAAGGTTAGAGTTATTCAAGCCAATCTTAAAACAGCCCAGTATAGACAAAAGAGTTATGCAGATCGAAGAAGGAAACTGATGCGAACCCGTTAGGGTTTGTTCCCAATCTTTCGGTGAGAGGGGATAGATAACTCGATTGGTGGATGGAGACGACGTTCACGGCCCGACTACAGCCTTCCAAGGATGCTGCGCCTTAGCAACCGATACACCACCTCCAATGGCTACTGCAATCTTGTGGAGCGCAACACCCAGCCACTAGGGCACTCGTCCTGCAAGCAATCGAAGAACAAGCAAGAACATGTAGAACAAGCAACTCAATTGCAAATATGGAGATAAGAACCAATCTAAAATCACAAAGGTGGGATTCTGAATCTAGTAGAACGGATGGTCTAGCCGACACATGCGTCTACAAGCAAGTAGCAATGGCTAAACTTTCAACAAAACAAAACCCAATCTGTTCGTGGTGGCTATGGAGGTATATGAGAGGGTAGAGGATGACCAGGACGTGGTGGAGGTCATCCCTAAACCCTAGGATGCGCCCCTATTGGGCCCCAATTGATACACGCCCCATCAGGCCAAAATCAGGTGACGCAGCACCGTGGATAGAAAAGGTCTTTATAGTAAATCAACGATTGTGGCCGCCTCGGAGAAGATATGGACATGAGTCCAGATCCATATGAAAGTAGACTTTATAAGCTTTCCGTGAAGTCCAAGAACTCCCCAATTGTAGTCTGTATGAAGTCGTGGCAGCCGTTACAACTTGGTTCTGTCCTCCAGTCCGAATCCAATATCCAAAACGTGTTGGATTTGGACTCTTCCTTTCCTTGCACCAAAAGTGACGTGGTGGCCTGGTGGAGAACATTGGGAAGACTTGGGCTTGGTCCCCAATCTATTTCTTTGGTCCTTCATGTTTTCCATGTAATTTCCACACACGGCTTTATCCAGTCAAGTAATTCTGAAAACGAGAATGCACAGAAATCATCATGCAGCATTAATTGTTCAAATGTATCAAATTTAATCTTGATATGGAGTTGATTCACCTTTGGACAAGAAGGCACTAATATGGTCGTATCCATGCTAGTGATGTCCTCATCAGAAACCTCTGCAGATCCAAATAGGAGATTTTGTATATCTCCGAGTATCTCCTACCAAAAGTGTTCAACGTTTCGGTATAAAAGGAAAACTAGCACCTAGATATATCGGACCTTTTGAGATCCTTAAAGTTTGTGGCCCAGTGGCTTACAAACTTCGCCTTCCATCTCAAATGGCTGCTATCCACGATGTCTTTCATATCTCCCAACTCAAAAAGTGTATCAAGGTACCTACGGAGATTATTGAAACTCCAGCTGTTGAGATTGAGTCCGATCTATCCTATGTTGAACAACCTATCCAAATTTTGGATACCAAAGAAAGAGTTACCAGAAGGAAAAGGATCAAAATGTATAAGATCTTATGGGATCACCATACCAAAGAGGAAGCAACTTGGGAAACAGAATCTTATCTTTAACAGAATTTCCCAACTTTTCTTTCAACCAATTCCCAAATCTAATCGTCCAATCATCTTCTGCTTCCGAATCTCGGGACGAGATTCTTATTAGGGGGGAAGGCTGTGACATCCAGGTAATAAGGGATATAGACTCTAAACTCTTGTGTGGAGTAGGCATGTTTGTTATGGGTAGTACCAAGGGCTAAGGGTATGTTTGTAATTTCTATATAATATAGGCTCTTAAGTGTATGATGGGTGGTTTGGCAAGTAGCCTTGAAACCTAGGGTAAATATAATGTTAGGTGCAAAAATTTATGTTATCATAAGGAGAATAAGCCCTTAAGTAAGTGTAAGGGCCTATCTGTAAATAAACATAAGCTATAGGGTCTTTTATGCAAATAACTGTGGAATAGAAGTAACTTTCATGTTTACCTGAGGGCCTACTTGTAAAAAATACTAGTTATCATAACATTTCATGAATGTTTGCAAATATGTCAAAAATTTGATCCAAACTTTGTTTGGTAAGGACAGGGGTAATTTAAATTCTACCTTGATTCAAAATTCAACTTGCAATGTTGCAAACTTTGGGTTTCTGAAGTTGAGTCCTAAAGCAAGTTTGTAGAGCTTGAAAAACTCTACAACTTTCATTTTGGACTTTTTCTCATTTGATCTTTGGATCAGTGAGGATTTTTAGTTTTCTGAAAAACCTTTGAACTTTCCAAGATTTCCAAATCAGCCCCTGGATTTCTTTTCCCCTTCTTCTACCTCTGCACCCTCTGCTCTGCTGCTACCTGCTCTGCTGCCGGCGCAGGACCTCCCCCTTGGCCACTGCCCGGCCCTCGCCACCGTTCAGCTCCTGCCCACTCTCTCCCCACGCGTTCCCCCTACTCCTGCCGCCGCTGTAGCCCTTCCCCGGTGTCCTCCCGCGCGTGCGCCACGGTGCTCCCGAGCGCTCGCTGGCCGCCACCTCGCCGCCCGCTGTTCTGGGCACAGCCGTGCCCATTCCTTTCTACTTCCTTTTCCTTCGCTTCTGCAAAGCAAATGTTGTCACAAACCCAACCACATTTCCCCTTCCTTCAGCTGCTTTGCCATACCTTCTTCCTCGCGACACCGAGCCGCCGCCGTTGCTTCTCACCGGAATACTCCCCACTCGCGCCACCTCGCTCAAATTCACTTGGCCAATTGCTTCTCCACCTTCTGCCCCAGCTCCTCGACTTGATCTAGTCCAGTCCCCACCCTTCCTTCGCCAGATTTGCCCTCACCCCGAGCCGCCGGTCACCGGAGCCGCCCGAGCTCGACTCCGTCATCGACAGCTCCCTCCACGGGGTCTCCATCCCACTCAGGTATACAGATCGACTCCCCGTAGCACATCGATGCTCATGCGCGTGTTTGACCTCCGTGTTCGCTGGTCCTTTGCCAGGAACGGCGATGCACCACCACGGCCACCGCACCTTCTCGTCGACGGCCAAGTTCCACTGCCACCCTTCAAGCGTACCCCTTCCGGTGTACTCATCGAGTCCCGTAGGTCGTGCTTAGCCTGTCCTCCTCGCCGGAAAGCTCGCCGCCGGCGAGAACACCACCAAAGCCGACCGGCCGGCCGTTGCCAAGGTCGGGCAGGGACCCAGCTGCAATTAGAGTTCTCATCCCAGGTACCCCAGTGCAAAGATACCGAAAACCCCCCCTTAAGTGCTTTGTTATTTCATGTGATGCTGCTGCTGTCTTGTAAATTTCATAACAAACTGTAGAAAAATCCAAATATTACAAAGCTAGTTTTACTAGAAACTAGATTTTAAATCCTACAACTTTTGTTAAATGAGTTTGGTTTGAATCTGAATATTTTTGAATCTATTTTCAATCTAAGACAAGGGGGTTTAATATGCATAGCTCGTACATATTAACTTTGTTAATAATGATTTTTGGTATCCAAATTCTATAGATTATGTATGAACTAGTATAGAATTTTCAAACCTATTCTTATTTTGTAACTTGAGTTCTTTTAAAATTTGGACATTTCAATTTAATTCATACTAGAATTAGTTAAGTATGTCTGCTAAAGCTTAATTAATTAGATCTTTTTTTCATAATAAGTATATAATTAATCTATGATTAAACTTTCAAGACTTCACAATTTTATTTACCTAAAGTTTGAATTCAAATTGAGATTTGAAGTTAAACTTAAAATGTTTCAAATCCTATTTTCAGTACATTCAATGATATAGTCAAAAGTTATGTATAAATGATAATTTAAGGCAAAAACTTCTTTTGTTTCACCAGTTCTTGAGTGTTAACCTCTTAAAGTGAAATTTTGCTATGAAATAAATGAAAGAGTGTACATTCCTTAATGTTATATTTTTCGCATATCATGTAGAACCGTTTACTCTCGCCGACGGTGACTACGAGCTAATCTCGGATCAAGCCGTAGAAGTTTCCGAAGACCCCGAGAGCACCGTCGAAGGTCTAACTGAAGCTCCGAACCAAAGTTCGGCAAACCCTGACACTACTGCCCCCAACTCTACACAAGAAGGCAAGCCCCGAACATAACCCACTATTTTAACTACACTGCAATCTATATCTATTTACGTATTCTATGAATTAAGTTCTTAGGAATTGCTTGAAACCCTAGTTGCATTTCCCTAGGAACCAATGTATTGAATATTAGCACTTGAGTCCGACTAGCTGCTGTGCTAATAGGACCGATAGAAGTTGGGTGATTCCTTGTCACTCGCGCGATATAGGAGTTGTAATGTTTACATCCCTGTTGTCACTATAAGGATGACGGACGGGAGTTTTGTGAGATATCATGGTTGAGATGATACCCCGTCTGTGTTGTTGAATTTGATAAGGTCGCAGTGTGTGGTAGCGGTGGTTAAGCGTTTGAAAGTACTAGCCACATGCCGTGAAATATGGTAAGCGGTAAGCCTAGTAACCAATCGGCCCGAGGAGTGGACATACCTCCCACCACTCGTATTTTGGTTTTTCCGGTTACTCGATTCGACGTGTGGGAATACGTGTTGCAAGGGCAACCAGGAGTACGGGTTTTGTAGTCACGCTACAGACGTACGTCCTGCACTTTGGAAGTGTGGTCCTGCAGTCGCTTGTGGTGGCTCTGATCCACGAGTCGGAATGAAAGGCAAACGGTTACTTCCGAACCACCCTTTGGTGTTCCAAGCGTGTGAGTTAGGTTTATCCTTGCAAGGTTGAATTCGATTCAGAATCGTCCGCTTCTCACGAAGATTGAGACTGCTTGATCCCTTTACCACATAGAGTGACAAGAGAAATTTCATGATTATCAAAGATGATGTTTGGCTAAAGTTTCTACCATGCTTGAATAGCTATAGGTGCCTACCTAGAATGAATAATCACATAGAAGTTGAAAGCTAAAAGTTGACATTAAGGATCTACTCTTTGATGCTTTTCAGCTGAAAACTCTACCCAAAGCTAAAAGCCTTCATAAGTCTAGTTACATGGCTGTGTATACCATGAACGGGTAAGCCTTGCTGAGTATTAGAATACTCAGCCTTGCCTTGTGACTTTTGTTCAGGTAATTCTCCTGACGACTCAGCTCTGCCTGTACCGTGGCCCTATCCTCTGCCTGATGGTTGGTCCGTGGAGTGGGACCCGTCCCTGGCCAACGCAGACCCCTCCGAGTGATGTCATGCAAGGGCAAGCATGACATCCGCACTGACGACGTGTACAATGCCGTACTTTAAACTCCGCTGCATGACCTGAAACTCATGTTTTTTTTGTAATAATTTCCCCGGTTGGGAAAGTTATGTCACTTTTAAACACTCATGTAATATATCTGCCTGTGATATAAAATGTGATGGCATTCGTATCTCTGGACTCGCCTTTGTGCGGGGTACCTTGTTTGATCCTGCATTCAGTGGTTTATCGAGACGCTACCCGACAGACCAAGGGATTATACCGTTTGAAGCACGTTGGAGCCTGCAGAAGTGGACTCATGTACTTGAACCGGTGTAATTCGAGTTGGTACTACCACACCAGCTACCCCTGTTAATTCTGAAATCAAGTTAAATGCTCCTGTTTTACTTGCTACATGTGCTGATTTTGATGCTTTACGTGATGATCATTTGCCCTGCTATGCACTTGTATGCTCTAGTATGCTCGCTTCACTTGATGATGCCCCTTCTTTGGATATTCCCCCTGCTGTTTCTAACCTTTTGCAAGAGTACGCTGATGTGTTTCCCAAAGACTTGCCACCGGGTCTTCCTCCACTCCGCGGCATTGAACACCAGATCGACCTCATCCCCTGATGAACCCCGACGGGTACGAGGGAGCCCGATCTTTCGATGAGAGATGGTGGTGGTGTGGATTTGGTGGAGGCCGACGTTGGCTGCCCGACTACCACAACCAAGATGGTGTGGCGCCTTGAGCGACAGGTACACCGTCTCCTGATAAGTACGATTTGGGGTGGAGGTCGACGTTGTGCTACCGACTACAACAACCACAAGGGTGCTGCGCCTTAGCGATAGTTACACCGGCTCAGGTTCAAGGCTGTTCTTGGCACGGCAAGAACAGCAACAACCGGAGCCGGTGTAACTATCGCTAAGGCGCAGCACCCTTGTGGTTGTTGTAGTCGGGTAGCACAACATCGACCTCCACCCCAAATCGTAGTTATCAGGACACTTTGTACCTGTCGCTCAAGGCGCCACACCATCTTGGTTGTGGTAGTCGGGCAGCCAACATCAGCCTCCACCAAATCCACACCACCACCATCTCTCATCGAAAGATCGGGCTCCCTCGTACCCGTCGGGGTTCATCAAGTGGTATCAGATTTATCCTTTGGGCAAGGTCTGTGTGCTGCTTGCTTGTCCCCTTGTTCTTGCTTGTTCTTCGATTTGCTTGCAGGTTCAAGGTTGTTCTTGGCACAGCAAGAACAACACAAATTGGAGGCGGTGTAACTGTCGCTAAGGCGCAGCACAGCCCTTGTGGTGTTGTAGTCGGGCAGCACAACGTCGATCCTCCTCAAATCGAGTTATCCCCCACTCTCATTGAAAGATCGGGAGCAAACCCCAGCGGGTTCCATCATGTGGTATTACACCCTATGTCTCCCGATGCTATTTTGCGGGATGAAGTTGCTAGAGCCGGCAAAGAGAAAAACAAGAAATCTACTCAAACTGAAAATCTGGGTGTTGCGAAGGAATCAGAGCAACTTAAGAATGACAAATCTAAATCTGCTCATGCAAGGACGAATGAAATAAATTTGAAAAGTGCTTGTTACCTTGCTTCCAAATCTGATTTGCTTGAATTAAATGATGATGATGCAATCTGCTATGTGTTTGTTTGCAAAGAGGCTTTGTTCTCACTTCACGACGTACCATCTACTTTGCCTCCTACTGTCACTAATCTTTTGCAGGAATATGCTGATGTGTTTCCACAAGAAGTGCCACCCGGGCTGCCACCAATGAGAGGGATTGAACATCAGATTGACCTTATCCCTGGGGCTTCCTTGCCAAACCGAGCGCCATACAGGACCAACCCGGAGGAGACCAAGGAGATTCAGCGACAAGTACAGGAATTACTCGACAAAGGTTATGTGCGTGAGTCCCTTAGTCCTTGCTCTGTTCCTGTTCTTTTGGTTCCAAAGAAAGATGGATCATGGCGCATGTGTGTAGATTGTCGAGCAATTAATAACATTACCATCAGATATCGTCATCCCATCCCTAGGTTAGATGATATGCTTGATGAACTTAGTGGCTCGATAATTTTCTCTAAAATTGACTTGTGTAGTGGATACCACCAAATTCGCATGAAGCTAGGAGATGAATGGAAAACAGCGTTTAAAACCAAGTTCGGTTTGTATGAGTGGTTAGTCATGCCTTTTGGCCTCACTAATGCACCTAGCACTTTCATGAGATTAATGAATGAGGTTTTACGTGCTTCCATTGGAAGATTTGTTGTGGTATATTTTGATGACATTCTGATCTATAGCAAATCACTAGAAGACCATCTTGATCATTTGCGTGTTGTTTTGGATGCTCTCCGTGATGCACGTTTGTTTGGTAACCTTGAGAAGTGCACCTTTTGCACAGATCGAGTCTCTTTTCTTGGCTATGTTGTGACACCGCAGGGAATTCAAGTCGATCAAGCCAAGGTTGAAGCCATTCATAGCTGGCCGGTTCCCACAACGGTCACCCAAGTGCGAAGCTTTCTAGGACTTGCTGGATTTTATCATCGCTTTGTGAAGGACTTTAGCACCATTGCAGCCCCATTGCATGAACTCACTAAGAAGGGTACAATCTTCACTTGGGCTGCAGCTCAACAGGATGCTTTTAGTGTGATCAAAGATAAATTAACTCATGTACCCTTGCTCCAACTTCCAGATTTCAATAAAACATTTGAACTTGAATGTGATGCTAGTGGAATTGGGTTGGGTGTCGTGCTGCTGCAAGATGGTAAGCCTGTAGCATATTTTAGTGAGAAATTGAGTGGACCTAGCTTGAACTATTCTACTTACGATAAGGAATTGCTTGCTTTAGTTCGAACTTTGGAAACTTGGCAGCACTATTTGTGGTCCAAAGAGTTTGTTATACATTCTGATCGTGAGTCCTTAAAACACATTCGAAATCAAGCAAAACTGAATCGTAGGCATGCTAAATGGGTTGAATTCATTGAATCTTTCCCTTATGTCATCAAACACAAGAAAGGGAAGGAGAATGTCATTGCTGATGCTTTGTCTAGGCGTTACACTATGCTGTCCCAACTTGATTGCAAAATTTTCAGCTTGGAAATGATTAAAGCACAATATGCTCATGATGATGATTTTAAGGATGTGTTGCTGAACTGTAAGGAGGGGAAGACTTGGAACAAATTTGTCCTAACTGATGGATTTATTTTTAGAGCTAACAAGCTATGCATTCCAGCTAGCTCCGTGTGTTTGTTATTACTGTAGGAAGCACATGGAGGAGGGCTGATGGGACACTTTGGTGTGAAGAAGACAGAAGACATCCTTGCTGATCATTTCTTTTGGCCCAAGATGCGGGGGACGTGGAGAGATTTGTTGCTCACTGCACAACATGCCAAAAAGCTAAGTCACGCCTTAATCCTCATGGTTTGTACATGCCTCTACCTGTTCCTAATGCACCATGGGAGGATATTTCAATGGACTTTGTTTTAGGACTCCCTAGAACAAAGAAGGGGAGGGATAGTGTTTTTGTGGTTGTGGATAGATTTTCTAAGATGGCACATTTCATACCATGTCATAAGACCGATAACGCTACTCATGTTGCTGATTTGTTCTTTCGTGAAATTGTTCGTTTGCATGGTGTGCCAAACACAATTGTTTCAGATCGTGATGCAAAATTTCTTAGTCACTTTTGGAGAACTTTGTGGGCTAATTTAGGTACTAAGCTGCTATTTTCCACTACATGTTATCCCCACACTGATGGACAAACTGAGGTTGTGAATAGAACTTTATCTACCATGCTTAGGGCTATTTTGAAAAAGAACATAAAAATGTGGGAAGAATGTTTGCCTCATGTTGAGTTTGCTTACAACCGTTCACAACATTCTACTACTAAAAAGAGCCCTTTTGGGATTGTTTATGGTTTTGTGCCTCGAGCCCCTATTGATTTGCTGCCTCTACCAACTTCTGAGAGATTGAATTTTGATGCTAAACAACGTGCTGAGTTGATGTTGAAAATGCATGAGACCACAAAGGAGAACATAGAAACCATGAATGCTAAATATAAACTTGCTGGTAGCAGAGGAAAGAAGCATATCACTTTTGGACCAGGTGATTTGGTTTGGCTGCACTTGAGAAAGGATCGGTTTCCTGATTTGAGGAAGTCAAAGTTGCTTCCGAGAGCTGATGGCCCTTTTAAAGTTGTAGCTAAGATAAATGATAATGCATACAAACTTGAGTTGCCTACAGATTTTGGGGTTAGCCCCACATTTAACATTGCAGATTTGAAACCATATTTGGGTGAGGAAGATGAACTTGAGTCGAGGACGACTCAAATGCAAGAAGGGGAGGATGATGAGGACATCCCTCCCAACGATACACCCATGCCTACTACGCAGCAAGGACCAATGACAAGAGCTCGTGCACGAGAGCTAAATTATCAAGTAAACTCGTTCCTCGCTGTCCATAAACCATCATCCATGAATCGGGTACTACTAAATTCTTGTGATGCTTTTCTTATTCTTAGGAACATGGGACATGAACCAGATTGGAGGGAGAGCAAACACGACAAGAAAGCGAGTGTGGACGATCAGATCGGACCATACCAGTTCGGAGCTCCAGGAAGGGGCAAATTCGGAAAGCCAGAACTCTTAGCTCCGAATATTGTTTGAAGCCCATGAGTACTTGTTGGAAAGCTCCTGAAGTCTACTTTCAGATGGATCCAACCTCAAGATGAAATTCCAAAGGAGTTAAGCAGAATTGCCAAAATGACGTTCAGTCTTCCAGTCTTGGACTGAGGCCCTCGTATCTAGTTCAGCCCACTAGGGGCCCATTCTAAGTTAGGGTTTACACCCCCCACGCCTCTTGGCTGCCCCCCCACTTATATAAACCACCAGCAGCCACCATTTGACACTTGGGTTTTGTTTGATGTAAGTTAGCTGCTGCTACTTCCTTGTAAACGAGTGTGTCGGCTAGACCACCCGAATACTTGTATCAGAACCCCACCTTCTATCGAATTCGTGAGTGTTTGCTTGTTATCTTGTTCTTGCTTGTTCTTCTATTGCTTGCAGGTTCAAGGCTGTTCTTGGCACGGCAAGAACAGCAACAATCGGAGCCGGTGTAACTATCGCTAAGGCGCAACACCCTTGTGGTTGTTGTAGTCGGGTAGCACAACTTCGACCTCCACCCCAAATCGTAGTTATCAGGAGACGGTGTACCTGTCGCTCAAGGTGCCACACCATCTTGGTTGTGGTAGTCGGGCAGCCAACGTTGGCCTCCACCAAATCCACACCACCACCATCTCTCATCGAAAGATCGGGCTCCCTCGTACCCGTCGGGGTTCATCATCCCCGGCGCCCAGCTTCCAAACCGCGCCCCGTACCGTACGAATCCGGATGAGACAAAGGAGATCCAGTGCCAGGTGCAGGCATTGCTTGATAAGGGTTACATTCGTGAATCTCTTAGCCCTTGCTCGGTTCCTGTTTTACTTGTTCCAAAGAAAGATGGGTCATGGCGTATGTGTGTAGACTGTCGCGCTACTAATAACGTCACCATTCATTATCGATACCCTATACCACGCCTTGATGATATGCTAGATGAGCTTAGTGGTGCCATTCTTTTCACTAAAATTGATTTGCGTAGTGGTTACCATCAGATCTGAATGAAACTGGGTGATGAATGGAAAACGGCTTTTAAAACGAAATTTGGGTTATATGAATGGTTGGTTATGCCGTTTGGTTTGACTAATGCTCCCAGCACCTTTATGCGTTTGATGAACGAAGTTCTAAGGCCCTTCATAGGATTGTTTGTTGTTGTCTATTTTGATGATATCCTTATTTACAGCAAGACTATGGAAGAGCATTTAGAATATTTGAGTGCTGTTTTTGATGCGTTGCGTGCAGCTCGCTTATTTGGTAACATGGAAAAATGCATCTTTTGCATGCAACGTGTCTTGTTTCTTGGTTATGTTGTGACTCCGCAGGGCATTGAGGTGGACAGCAGCAAGATTGATGCCATTCGGGAATGGCCTACACCGACGATGGTCACACAGATTCGGAGCTTTCTTCGACTTGCAGGATTCTACCGTCGGTTCGTCCGTGATTTCAGCTCCATTGCAGCCCCTTTCCACGAGCTTACAAAGAAAGGTGCGCCATTTGCTTGGGGCGACTCGCAGGAGGTAGCGTTCAACACTTTGAAAGATAAGTTAACACATGCTCCCCTCTTGCAATTGCCTGATTTTAATAAAGTGTTTGAGCTTGAATGTGATGCTAGCGGTATTGGGCTAGGTGCTGTTTTGTTACAAGAAGGGAAACCGGTTGCTTATTTTAGTGAGAAATTAAGCGGTGCTAGCCTGAGATATTCCACTTATGATAAGGAGCTTTATGCTTTAGTTCGCACTTTGCAAACATGGCAGCACTATCTTTGGCATCGTGAGTTTATAATCCATTCTGATCATGAGGCTTTGAAACATATTCACCCAAACAAATCTGAACCGTCATCATGCTAACTGGGTAGAATTCATTGAGTCCTTTCCTTACATCATTAAACACAAGAACGGGAAGGAAAATGTCATTGCCGATGCTTTGTCTCGTAGATATACCATGCTCTCACAGCTAGATTTTAAAATCTTTGGCTTGCAAACTGTGAAACATCAGTATGTCAACGATGCTGATTTTAATGATATCCTCACACATTGTATGAATGGCCAACCATGGGGCAAATTCCACATGCAGGATGGGTTCCTGTTTCGTGCTAACAAGCTGTGTGTTCCAGCAAGCTCGGTTCGTCTTTTGTTGTTACAGGAAGCACATGGAGGTGGTCTCATGGGACACTTTGGCATCTACAAGACACATGAGGTGCTGGCTGCACACTTCTTCTGGCCACGGATGCGCCGTGATGTCGAGCACCTTGTTACATGCTGCACTACTTTTCAGAAAGCTAAGTCCCGATTGAGCAACCATGGTTTGTATATGCCTTTGCCTGTCCCTACTTCCCCTTGGCTTGATATATCTATGGACTTTGTTTTGGGATTGCCTAGAACTAAGAAGAGGAGGGATAGCATTTTTGTGGTTGTTGATAGATTCTCCAAAATGGCTCATTTTATACCTTGTCATAAAACTGATGATGCTAGCAGTGTTGCTGAATTGTTCTTTCGAGAGATTGTCTGTTTACATGGTATTCCGAATACAATTGTCTCTGATCATGATGCTAAGTTTCTAGGTCATTTTTGGAGATCTCTTTGGAATAAATTGAGAACTAAATTGCTGTTTAGTACAACTTGTCACCCTCAAACTGATGGGCAAACTGAGGTGGTGAATAGAACTTTATCCACCATGCTTAGGGCTATTTTAGACAAAAATTTGAGACGTTGGGAGGGTTGCTTGCCTCATATTGAATTTGCTTATAATCATGCAACACATTCTTCTACAAAGATGTGCCCTTTTCAGATTGTTTTTGGTTACGTTCCTCGGGCACCTATTGATTTGTTTTCGCTTGATGCTAAGGATGTCCCACATATAGATGCGGTTGCACATGTTGAACACATGATTGACCTCCATGGACAAACACAACAAAACATTGCTGCTGCTAATGCGAAGTATCAGGTTGCTAGTAGTAAAGGAAGAAAACTTGTTACTTTTGAACCTGGTGATATGGTTTGGTTGCATTTGAGAAAGGATCGGTTTCCTACTTTATGCCGTTCTAAATTGATGCCTCGTGCTGCTGGTCCTTTTAAGGTGCTAACCAAGATTAATGATAATGCTTATGTCCTTGACCTGCCTGCGGAGCTTGGTGTTTCCACTAGTTTTAATGTTGCAGATTTGAAGCCATATGTGGGCGAGGATGTGGAGTTGCCGTCGAGGACGACTTCAGTTCTAGAAGGGGAGGATGATGAAGACATTAACTACAACACGAGTACGTCTACGCCAGCAGCACCTTTTCCGGCGACACCAGATGCTCCTCCACCCCAGGCGCCACCTCCTTCTGGGCCAATCACTCAGGCCCGTGCAAGAGAATTGAACTTCGTCATGCTACTGAAGAATGAAGGCCCAGAAGAATAGATGCTGGCCCAACTGAGGCCCTTGTGTGGGCGCCTAGGGCTGGCCACCACTAGGGGCTACGCCCCCTCCCTGGCCGCCCCTCTCCTAAGGCTGCGCCCCTCTCTCCCTCTATTTAGATAGAGGCGTCATTTCTTTCTAGACTCAAGTTTTGTTTACATTTAGCTTTAGCTACTCTTGACATGCGCAAACAACGCTGTCCTCGTGTAATTCAGAACTCCACCTTCGAGTGATAATCAGATTGCTCGCATCTTTTTCTTGTTCGTTCTTCGATTGCGAACAGTAAAAGATCTTCATGATCAGGCTGATCTTGCATCAACAAGGTCGGTAACCATAGAGAGTTGGTTCAGCGATTGCATTGGCGCTTCGGGCTCGCTCGTCGTAGTCGGATCGTGAGGGTCATCTTCCGCCAAGTCGTATTTATCCCCACTCACCGAAAGATCGGGCACTCCGACTCTATCACCCTTTTTCTTGATTCTGCTTTGGTAGCTCCTCAAACCCCAAGCACTCGAAATGAAGGGTCAAGGATGCTGCCGGGGATGATACTGTGAGGGAACAGAGCGTGCCCTCCGTAACAGTGGACCCGTCGTCAGGTTTAGCTAGGGCCGCACCGGGGCAATCACTGCCCGCAGTTGGCCTGAGTTCATTTGTGACCATCACGGTTGCCCCGCCGAAGCAGACTCTGCCCTTGGCTCGCAAAGCCGCACTGGCGAGTGCTTTAGGTGCTGTCCCAGGACCTAGACCACTCAAAAGGAAGAAGTTAGTAATAAAGAAGTCCACACTGTAAGTATCCAAGTGCTTTACTTGTAAATTGTAGGTTTGTTGTATGTAGCCCTTCCTCTTCTCTAGGCTTGGAGAAGCCTGGCAATGCCACGGAAACTCTAGCCTCCGAGCCAGAGAAGGAGTCGGATGTCATAGCATTGAGTGCGGTACCGGTGACAACCATGGTTGTCGAGTCATCGGTGCCAGAGGAGCCCCTAGAATCTGTCATCGTAGAAGCTAGAGGGGCAGACCTTGGAGTCGAACCACACATGTGTGAGAGGACCGAAGTTGAAGAGGAGTCCCCAGAGATTCCCACTGGTAGGTTGATGAAGCCGCCCTCGCCCATATGATCTTCTTTGCCTAAATTCTGCTAATCGCTACGGGTGAGGTGAAAGATATCCCGCAGTAGTAGCCTACACCTCAGGGACAAGGTGCTGCTAGTACTTCTTCGGGTGGCATATTGGTCACTCCACCAAAGTGGCAGTATGTCATTCCATGTGAGCTGATTGAAGATTCGATGCTTACATCGGCAACCCTGAAGCAATGCCAAGATACCTTCAAAGATCTGTATAAGTTTTCCACGATAAGTGTCCTGAACTGGAGATGACTACCTTTGTCAGCTAGCTTGATCTTGTCCAATTGTTTTCATTATGTTGGGTAGGAATTGGCCAACCGCTCCAGGAAGAAGTTGGACAAGCTCCGAGCTGTCGAAGATGGATTCCACCAGTTGCCGGAGAAAGATCGCCAAATTGATGAGCAAATTTACAAGAATGTCAAGTTGAGGAATCAGCTCAACACCCTCAAACAGGAGCATACCCAAGAGTTCTGGCTGCTGAAGAAAGAGATTGAAGATCTCAAGAAAAAGAACAGACTACAAGCCAAGACTCATCGAGGTAATACTCTGTCGACTGGTTTATCTTGTTTTTGACATACGTGCAGACTAGTATCTGAACTCATATGAGTACTTCTTTATCTCCTTTTGCTTGCAGAGCTTAATAATATCATAAAAATAAGGATGATGAGATCACTGACTCAAAGAATCTTGTATACCATCATTCAGATGATGTAGAGAAGCTGATCAAAGCGCTCCAAGATGCAGATATGCAACTCGTAGAGTGTGTGACACAAATCTGGGACATGGCTGCTGATAAGGAGCTGAAAGATAAAGAACTTGAAGAGCTCAAGGGTGCGGCGCAAGTAGTCTTAGACATGGTGGATCCTCCAAAAGAGGGAGTAATCAGCGAGAGGGCGCTACTGGAGCGACTCCGTGAAGCCCCACTTAAAATTTCTAGATACATCTCGAAGACCACCAAAACTTATGTAGCGCACATTCTTGGGCTTGTAAAGTCCTATTGGCCGATGGCCAATATGAGTCCACTGGTAGATGGCATGGCAGATGACTGTTCTAAGGAGAAATTCTCAGAATTTGTCGAAGAAGCAAAGCCAGTGGCTCAAAGGTTGCTAGATAGCTTGGAGCAGGAGTAAACATGATATATAACCACTGAACAACCTGTCCATGTATGTAAACATGTATATGTGTTTTATTTGTTGTTGCCTGTAGATGTGTTCGGTGTGCTTACTCGTAGAGTAATACCAAATCGTAGCACCTAGATAAAGAATACGGGATGCCCAATATAGAACTACCTAGAAGGCCATGCTTCTAGAGGTAGTCGATGACTTGGTGTCCACCGCAAAGTCCCGTATAGGGAGAATAAGCGAATCACGATTTACTCGCACCGTGCAATACTCTGGATTGCTTTTATAGGTGTGGGAGCCTCTTCGACTTTTTTGTAGTGACTCATGCCGTTGGTTCGTACAAACCATTAGGCTAGTACTCGAAGTAGTTAGAGTTAGTCACAAGTAGTCATTGCGCTTCGCCAGTTGGGCAAGTGTGAAAGTAGTCATTCAGAAAGGACTCGTGGCGATAGCCCTCGAGTACTTCTGGTGACTAGGCAAAGTTAACGTGTTGTCAGTACTCGTGGCTGAAGCCCTCGAGATATCTAGTCTCGCTTAGAGATAGAAAAGTAGTCATTTGAAGAACAAACCAACTCTTTATTGATAAATATGCTGCACTGCATTTGACAACTTTGTGTAAGAGTTATCTTGTGATACAAACGCCGTAGGAGCTCGATATTCCAGGAGTTTGGGACCTCCTGGCGATCAAGATACAGTAGTCGATACGAACCTTGTCTTGTAACTTTGGTGACAAGAAAGGCCCTTCCCATCGCGAGTTTTGCTTGTTTAGCCCTGTTTCATCTTGGATGCGACGGAGGACTAAATCACCGATGCTGAATGACCTCTCCTGTACATTGCAGTCGTGGTAGCGTCAGATACCTTGTAGACAGCGAGCTAACTATAGTAGGGCGTTGCATTTGACTTCTTCTACCGAATCAAGCTCCAGATCTCTTGCCTGATCAGTTTCGCCTTCTTCATACATCTATAGTCTTGGAGACTTCCACATGATGTTCGTAGGGAGGATAGCTTCTGACCCATAGACGAGATAAAAAAGCGATTGACCTATGGCTTTGCTTGGTTGAGTGCGAAGGCCCCAGAAAACTGAGAGCTCATGAATCCACTTGCCCTCTTTTTTGCTATTCTCATTGTAGAGTCTTTTCTTTAGCCCATCAAGGATTAAGCCGTTGCGTGCTCAACCTGGCCATTGGCCCACGGGTGAGCAACCAACACGTACTTTACCTCAATGGTGCTATTCTCGCAGAATTCCCAGAACTCTTGTGAGTGGAAATTAGATCCCAGATCTGTGATGATAGTGTTGGGGAAGCCAAAGCAGTACAAGATATCGCAGATGAAGCTGACTACTCGATCCGCGAGGATCTTTGTAATCAGCTTGTACTCGATCCACTTTGTAAACTTGTCGATGGCCACCAACACATGGGTAAAACCTCCTAGCACCATAGCCAAAGGCCCAATCATGTCTAGGCCCCAGCAAGCAAAAGGCTAGGATGGTGGTATGGTGATGAGGTTATGCGCCGGGACATGAGCCTATCTGCCGAAGGACTGGCAATTGGTACACCGACGAATGAGGTCTTCGGCATCAGCCAAAGCTGTTGGCCAGTAATACCCAGATCTGAATGCTTTCCCGACTAACGTCCTTGACACTGCATGATTGCCACAGACTCCATGAATTTCTTGCAGTATTTCTTTGCCTTCCTCGACTAGAACACTTCATAAGGATGCCTATTACTGAACTGCGCTTGTACAACTTGTCGCTAACCAGAACATAACCCTTGCTTCACCTGATGATTCATGTAGCCTCATCATTTTTTTCATCAACGCCAGGGGGTACCTTCTGATCGTTGATGAAATTGATGAACGGTGTCTGCCAGTCGACCTCGATCATCATGACCTCTCGGTCGGGCTCAGAACGGCCCGGAGCGATGGTGCTTTGATCTGGTGCCTTGATGGACGAGTGATGTAACTCGTGTACAAATACTCCTAGTGGGATGTTTGCTCGATCGGAGCCCAACTTCGAGAGAACATCTGCCCCCATGTTGTTGTCCCGAACCACATGATGGATCTTAAGTCTTGAGAACTTGTTCTCGAGCTTGCGTATTTCCACAACATACACGTCCATGGTGTCCTTGTTGATGTCCCACTCCTTTTTGATTTGTTGAACCACTAGCAAGGTCGCCGTAGACAAGTAATTGCTTGATGCCAAGAGAGATAGCCAGGCGTAGCCCATGCAGTAACCTCTCATACTCGACTTCGTTGTTGGAGACCTTAAATAGTATCTGAAACACATATCTGAAACATGTAACCCAATGCTCTGGCATGTTGGCTGGAGCTGCAACTTGATTTTCTCGCCACTATGCCATGAAGTCGACTAGTGCTTGTGATTTGATGGCGGTGCGAGGCTTGAATTCGATGCTGAGAGCTCCCAGTTCCACTGCCCACTTGGAGATACACCAGCTGCTGCACACCAAATGCATGGCCTTCCTCCGGGCGCTCCACCATGATAGCTGTGCTGATGACGTGAGTAGTCGCGGTGATGTAGAGCAGCAGGTTCTCGCCGGCAATGGAGCGGTGAGGATAGGGGGCGATTGGAGATGATGCTTGAGATCTTCCAGCACCTGTGCCGCCTCCTCTATCCACTAGAACTTGTCATGCCACTTCAAGAGCTTGAAGAAAGGTAATCCTCTTTCCCCAAGTCGAGAGATGAATCTATTAAGAGCTGCCATGCACCCTGTGAGCTTCTAGACATCCTTGATCGTCTGTGGGGCCCCCATGTCGGTGATGGCAGTGATCTTCTTCGGATTGGCTTCAATTCCCCGGTGGCTGATGATGAACCTGAGTAGTTTCCCTTGTGGTACAACAAAGACGCACTTGGTTGGGTTGAGCTTCCATCAGAATTTGTGCAAGCTATTGAAGGTTTCCTTGAGGTCGTAGATGAGCTCGTCGCGGTTTCTGGTCTTGATGACCACGTCATCCACATAAGCTTCAATATTGTCGTGTAGCTCATCGGTGAGGCAAAACTGGATGGCTCGTTGATATGTACCCCTATGTTCTTCAACTCGAAGGGCATAGTTTTGTAAGCGTATGCTCCAAAAGGGGTGATGAACACTGTCTTGATCTGATCTTCTTCTTTGAGGGATATCTGATGGTAGCCCGAGTAGCAGTCAAGGAAAGAGAGCTAGACGCAGCTAGCCATTGAGTCGATGACTTGGTCGATGCATGGGAGCACAAAAGGATCTTTTGGGCAGTGTCAGTATAATCCACACACATCCTCCATTCATTATTATTCTTTTTTAAAACAAGTACAGGGTTAGTTAGCCACTCTAGGTGGTAGACTTCTTTAATGAAACCAGCCACGAGTAGTTTTGCTAACTCCTTTTTGATGGCCTCCCTCTTGTTGGGGGAGAACCGACGCACTCGTTGCTTATTAGGGGTGGCTTTCGGATCGACTTTTAGGCAATGCTTGATCAACTCCTTGGGCACCCCTGGTATATCTACTGGTTTCCATGCAAATATGTCTCGGTTAGCACTAAGGAAGTCGATGAGTGCGATTTCCTATTTGCTGTCCAGCCGGGCACTGATGAGTGCTGTCTTAGACGAGTCGCACTCCTGCAGTTGGATGGTCTTCACGGCGATGTTGTTGATGTTGGGCTTCACCATTGACTGGCCCAACTTCTTCTATGGAGGTACAGCTGGAATCACCATCTCCGATTGGGAGAGCTGCTGTGCGGCTGCGAACACTTCAGATGAAGGTTCTGGCACACGTGTAGTCGAGGTGTACTCGATTGCCTCTTGATCGCAGTCGTAGGACTTCTTCAAGTCGCCGTGGAAGGTGAGGACCCCTATCTTGCCTGACATCTCGAGGAGCAGGTAGACGTAATGGGGTACGGCCATGAATTTGGCCAGAGCAGGTCTGCCGAGGATGGCATGGTACGAGGACTCGAAGTTTTCCACCTCAAACTTGATGTACTCCATACGGTATGTCAGACCCAATCCTACGGGACTGTGCACATAGCATACATATTCTAGGATAAGGGATGGGACATGGCCTGTTTGTGTTTTACCGCTACACCCACCGAGGGATACCCCCAAGGTGGTGAGCTTGTAGGTAGGGTGTCGCCGAGATCAGAAACCCGAAGGTGCAAGGAACACAAGGTTTAGATAGGTTCGGACCGCCGAGAGCGTAATACCCTACATCCTGTGTGGTTTGTATTGCCTTTGATGGTGACCGGGTGATCTCCTAGGTGATTTCCCTTGGAGGGGGTCCCTGTCCGCCCTTATATAGTATGGGAGAACAGGTTTACATGGAAGTTCTAGACGGGTACAAGCCTAAGAGTCCTACCCAAGTACTTTTCTGGTAGTTCCCTACTATATCCAACTAGTTTTACTACTGTATGAGTAGTTCTACTGCACTATGAGTAGTTACAACAGATGTAGGGCGTGGGCCATGTCCCATCCCGTATCCTAGGAAAAGTACGCCACGTGCACAGTCCCGTGTGCCCGGGTCTGACAAGCCCCCGAGCTCTTCGTAGTCGAGTACTGCAAGTGTCCGAGTACTTCTGAAGGCGTCTTCGAGTTCTCCCGAACTTCATCTTGAAGGTGTCTTCCAAGTACTTCCTTGGCTGCATTGAGGCTGTGAGGTGCTTATGCCCCGAGTAGTTGTCAAGTCTTCTTTTATATGGGGTGCAATTAAACTCGCACTCCATATGGAGTAGCCCCCGAGCCTTAGGTTGACTCATAGAATTAGGCTGAAGGTCAATTCTATCTTGAGTCTTCTGTCCTTATCTTCTAGCAGATTTGAAAAATAAGTTGCTGATGACACGTGTCCCGCAGCCCTCGAGCCTTGAATCCAAATCCTCTAGGTTTGGAATAAAGGATCCAAATAGTCATGGCATGCAATATATGACAGTAGAGATTTGATGGTTAAGATGGGCAAGTTGGCTCAGTAATTTGAAAACCGCTTTTTCGGGATAAGTTCCCTGAAAAAATGGTTAAAGAAATAACTTCACAAAAGAGCGCCTTAAATTACGACTCAAATCAAACCTGCATTGCTGAGAGTCGTGTCGTTTCCAGCCCCCAAGCCTGGGAGCTAGATGAGTCACATAGTATATGCCTAGTAGTCGGTGACGCCAGCCCCCGAGCCTAGGTATTGGCCAATTTGCCGTTGCATCTTGAACTGTCGTCGAAGCTGACTAGTCGGAGTCGATTCCAACTAGTTTTGTAGGCGAGATGAGTAGTCCAAGTAGTCGCCAGCGTGTCGCCAAGCACATTCGATTCCGACTAGCTTGTAGGCGACACGAGTAGTCGAAGTAGTCGCCAGCGTGTAACCGTGCATTCTTCATGAAGTCCAGTAGTCGCCGACAGTTGTGGATGAACCCAACTAGTCAGAGTCGAATCCGACGAGTAGTCGTTGTAGTCAGCGACATGTAGTTGATCGTTCTCATGAAAAATTTGGAGTATTCGTTGGCGATTGTTGATGAAGCTAATTAATCGGAGTTGAATCCGACTTGCCCAGCAACACAGTCCAGTTCAGGTCCCCTGCAAGATAAACATAAGAGTAAGTTGTAACTGATGGACATGAAACCGTGTTGGGAGCATTACCCTTGCAATAAACTCCATGTATAAGTAGTTGAAAACTAGTAAACGGAGAAAGACTGAAAGTATGGGAGCGAGGCCCCTTCAGTAAACTATGCCTAGTACTAGTCAAGAATTAGTAAATGAAGTGTTACTGGAAGTATGGGAGCGAGAACCCTTCAGTAAACTACGCGTAGTACTAGTTGAGAACTAGTAAACGGAGTTGTACTGGGAATATGGGAGCGATACCCCTTCAGTAAACTACGCGTAATACTAGTCGAGAACTAATAAACGGAGTGTTACTAGAAGTATGGAAGTGAGGCCCCTTCAGTAAACTATGCGTAGTACTAGTTGAGAACTAGTAAATAGAGTTATACCAGGAATATGGGAGCGATGCCCCTTCAGTAAATTACGCATAGTACTAGTCGAGAACTAGTAAACGGAGTGTTACTCAAAGTATGGGAGCGAGACTCCTTTAGTAAACTACACGTAGTACTAGTCCAGAACTAGTAAAAATGGAGTTGTACTGGGAATATGGGAGCGATGCCCCTTCAGTAAACTACGCGTAGTACTAGTCGAGAACTAGTAAACGGAGTGTTACTGGAAGTAAGGGAGCAAGGCCCTTCAGTAAATCACGCGTAGTACTAGTCAAGAATTAGTAAACGGAGTTGTACTGGAATATGGGAGCGATGCCCCTTCAGTAAACTATGCGTAGTACTAGTCGAGAACTAATAAATGGAGTGTTACTGGAAGTATTGGAGCGAGGCCCCTTCAGCAAACTATGCATAGTACTAGTCGAGAACTAGTAAACAGAGTAGTACTGGGGATATGGGAGCGATGCCCCTTCAGTAAACTAGTCGAGAACTAGTAAACGGAGTGTTACTAGAAGTATGGGAGCGAGGCCCCTTCAGTAAACTATGCGTAGTACTAGTCGAGAACTAGTAACAGAGTTATACTGGGAATATGGGAGCGATGCCTCTTCAGTAAATTACGCGTAGTACTAGTCGAGAACTAGTAAACAGAGTGTTACTGGAAGTATGGGAGCGATGCTCCTTTAGAAAACTACGCGTAGTACAAGTCTAGAACTAGTAAACGGAGTTGTATTCGGAATATGGGAGCGATGCCCCTTCAGTAAACTACGCGTAGTACTAGTTGAGGACTAGTTAACAAAGTGTTACTGGAAGTATAGGAGCGAGGCCCCTTCAGTAAACTACGTGTTGTACTAGTCGAGAACTAGTAAACGGAGTGTTACGGAAAGTATGGGAGCGAGGCCCTTCAGTAAACCACGCGTAGTACTAGTCAAGAACTAGTAAACGGAGTTGTACCGGGAATGTGGGAGCGATGTCCCTTCAGTAAACTACGCGTAGTACTAGTCAAGAACTAGTAAATGAAGTGTTACTTGAAGTATTGGAGCGAGGTCCCTTCAACAAACTACGCATAGTACTAGTCAAGAACTAGTAAACGGAGTTGTACTGGGAATATAGGAGCGATGCCCCTTCAGTAAACTACGCGTAATGCTAGTCAAGAACTAGTGAATGGAGTGTTACTAGAAGTATGGGAGCGAGGCCCCTTCAGTAAACTACGTGTAGTACTAATCGAGAACTAGTAAACGGAGTTATACTGGGAATATGGGAGCGATGCTCCTTCAGCAAACTACGCGTAGTACTAGTCGAGAACTAGTAAACAGAGTAGTACTGGGAATATGGGAGTGATGCCCCTTTAGTAAACTAGTCGAGAACCCAGTAAACGGAGTGTTATTAGAAGTATGGGAGCGAGGCCCCTTCAGTAAATTATGCGTAGTACTAGTCGAGAACTAGTAAACCGAGTGTTACTGAAAGTATGGGAGCGATGCCCCTTCAGTAAACTAAGTGTTGTACTAGTCGAGAACTAGTAAATGGAGTGTTATTGGAAGTATGGGAGCGATGCCCTTTTAGTAAACCACACGTAGTACTAGTCGAGAACTTGTAAACGGAGTTGTATTGGGAATATGGGAGCGATGCCCCTTCAGTAAACTATGCGTAGTACTAGTCGAGAACCAGTAAACAGAGTTATACTAGAAGTATGGGAGCGAGGCCCCTTTAGTAAACTACGCGTAGTAGTAGTCGAGAACTGGTAAATGGAGTTATACTTGGAATATGGGAGCGATGCCCCTTCAGTAAACTGCGCGTAGTACTAGTCAAGAACTAGTAAACGGAGTTGTACTGGAAATATGGGAGCGAGGTCCTTCATTAAACTCGCATGGATACAAGTCGTGAACCAGTAAATGGAGTTATACTAGAAGTATGTGAAGGTGACTGGTAGTCAATTAGCGAGGGAGAGATGAATCTTGTTGGTAGCTTCAGTCGTATGCTTGGGCAGACCATGAGAATTCACATGTTGACTTGCGAAAACATCACGGTTGGCCCGAAGGGGTTGATGACGAGATCCTTCATGTGGGGCGATCAGTTCCTTGAATGGACCAAGACAAGTCTTAAGTGCCATGCAAAAATGTCTCAGTTGACCCAAAGGAGGTGACGACACGGTCCTGCACTTGATCTTGATCAATTCCTTAGGTGGACCAAGACAAGCCATGTGTTGCCGTGCACAGATGTCTCGGTTAGCCTGAAGGAACTCCTTGGGCGAGCCAAAAAAAGTCACAAGTTGCCATGCGAAGACGTCTTGGTTAGCCCGAAAGAGTACCTTGGGCGGGCAAAAACAAGTTGCATGTTGCCATGCGAAGATGTCTCGGTTAGCCCAAAGGAGTACCCTTGGCGGGCCAAGACAGTTCGTACGGTGCTGAAGTAAGGATGAACGAACATTCTTTATTTTGGGTAAACTCCTTGATCCCCTGACCGAGTGGTTGAACGAATTCTTTGGGAAAAAACCCCTTGTGTCCAAATAAAACTTGAGACAATGGTTAAAAAAATTCCCTAAAGATCTCCGCGAAACCTCCTTGAATCGGGTCTCAGTCTTCTCATGGGTGATTGGCGATCTTGATTCGTTGGTGATTGCCGATGAAGTCATGTCGCTTGTTGATGAAGCTGAGCCAGTTTGTTGATGATCCTGACTAGTCGGAATCAATTCCAACTAGTCACTGGTGGTGTGAGTCCCACTCCTGACTAGTTGTGTAGTCGAATTAGTCATCGGCGGGTCACCGAGTGCCCTGGCGATGGCGAAGTAGTTGTTGAGGAGTCGAGGGTCCTGCCTTTTTGGAACGGTGCTAGGCCTGACAGGTTGTTGAGGTTGATGGCACAAAAGGGTGGGCTAAGCTGGGTAGCTTGGAGGACTTGTGCCCTTCCAATGCCCAGACCTGCCCGACCAAGTTGAAAATGTAGAGAGGTGGGCTAAGCCGGGTAAGTTGGAGGACTCGTGCCCTTCCAATGCCCAGGCCCACTAGACAAAGATGGAGGCACAAAAAAGGTGGGCTGAGCCGGGTAGCTTGGAGGACTCGTGCCCTTCCAATGCCCAGGCCCGCCTGACCAAGATGGAGGTGCAAAAAAGGTGGGTTGAGCCGGGTAGCTTGGAGGACTCGTGCCCTTCCGATGCCCTGACCCGCCGGACCAAGATGGCATTGTTGTACAGCCCGTATCCTAGGAAAAGTATGAGTACTTACAACAGATGTAGGGCGTGGGCCATGTCCTATCCCGTATCCTAGGAAAAGTACGCCACGTGCACAACCTCGTGTGCCCGGGTCTGACATGGCCCATGCCCTACATCTATTGTAACTACTCGTAGCGTAGTAGAACTACTCATACTTTAGTAAAACTAGTCGGAATAGAAGGAAACTACCCGAATACTACTCGGGTAGGACTCCTGAGCTCGTATGTGACTAGGACTCCCATGTAACCCTATCCCCCCAAACTATAAGGGCAGGCAGGGATCCCCTCCAAATAATAGATCACCCGATCACCACCTAACGCAATACAAACCACACATGACGTAGGGTATTACGCTCTCGGCTGCCCAAACCTGTCTAAACTTTGTGTTTCTTGAGCCTTCGAGTTCCTAATCTCGGCGACACCCTACCAACAAACTCACCACCTCGGGGGTATCCCTCGGTGGGCATGGCGGTAAAACACCGACATGGTAGTTTTCTTTTGTCCCAAAGGTAACTGGCAGTGTTACCGAACCAATCGGTGTAGCCGCGTTTCCTAGAATGATACTATAGAATGGAGCCTTGCTTGGGGTGAGCATCTTGGAAATGTCCAGCCCCATCTTCTTCAAAGTACTCACGAAGAGCAGGTTGAGGCTGCTCCCGCTGTCGATGAGTACTCGGGTGAGCTGTGAGCCAGCCACTACAAGATCCAGAACAAGCGGG
Organism: Panicum hallii; assembly: GCF_002211085.1. NCBI lineage: Eukaryota > Viridiplantae > Streptophyta > Magnoliopsida > Poales > Poaceae > Panicum > Panicum hallii. The sequence continues at coordinate 20,398,945 of NC_038042.1, forward strand.
AATTTTCCCGGCTCGAAGAAACTGGTCCACTGATCCTCTCAAGAGAAAGAAATCGGGAACTCATTGTATCTCAAGGGCCGCTGTATGGCTGGCTCGACAGATAAGATCTCGCGCAAAGTAAGCTTCTATGCACACTTGGTTGGGAAGCCACCATCGCCACCGAAGATAACGTTGATGACGTTCTTGGGATCTTGATATCCCTAGGCCCCCAACTTGTCTCCCTCCTCATCATCCCTGTCCTTCCACTTTTCATCCTGATCAGGGAGAGGTGCATTCAGAGACTTGCAGAGGCTGATTGACTGGAAGAGTGTGCTTGGACTTCAGGTGCATCGGGCATTGCTTGTGCAAGATCTTCTCGAACTAATCCTACTAGTTCTCCGACTTCTTGCCATGCGATTTGTGCTCTACAGCTGCGACTTCATGGTCTAGCTTTCACTTTCGGGAGGATTCCGAGTAGTTCCACTGTCTTTTGTCAGAGCGGTTGCCGTTGTTGCGCTTGTCGTTGTTGCGCTTCAGTAAGTGCTTGTTCTTCTCGTCCTCCTAGTCGACCCATCATTGCATCATGTCGTGGAGCTCCACGACAGTCTTGGGGCGGTTGCGGTCGAAGTCGTGGTAGATGTTCGTTGAGCCGAGGCCATTTTGGAAGTAGTAGATGATGTCCTCATCGGTGATGTTGGCGATGGTGGCGTGCATCTCGAAGAAGCACCTAGTGTAGGACCTCAGGGTCTTGTTCTTCTCCTGCTTGATCTGTGACAAGTCACGGCAAGTACCTGTGAGGAGCATTGAGCCCTGAAAGTTGTCAATGAAGGTTTTCTTCAGGTTCTCCAGGAGTCGATGGAGTCTAGTTTGAGGCTTTTTCGCTAGGTGAGCGGTGCGGATTCCAGCGCCACCGGGAAGTAGATAACCTTGGTCGTGTTGGAGCCGCCCGACACTTCAATGGCGGTGGAGTAGCAGCAAATCCACTGCCATGGGTCTTGTTTGCTTGGTGATGCCGATGATAGAGTCGGAGTGCCCGATCTTTCGGTGAGTGGGGATAAATTCGACTTGGTGGAAGATGACCCTCACGATCCGACTACGACTAGCAAGCCCGTAGCGCCAATACAATCACTGAACCAACTCCCTGTGGTTACCGACCTTGTTGATGCAAGGTCAGCCTGATCACAAAGATCATTTCCTGTTCGCAATCGAAGAACGAACAAGAAAAAGATGCGAGCAATCTGATTATCACTCAAAGGTGGAGTTCTGAATTACATGAGGATAGCGCTGTTTTGCTCGTGTCAAGAGTAGCTAATGCTAAATGTAAACAAAACTCGCGTCTGGAAAGAAATGATGCCTCTATCTAAATAGAGGGAGAGAGGGGCGCAGCCCCTAGGAGAGGGCGGCTAGGGAGGGGGCGCAGCCCCTAGTGGTGGCCAGCCCTAGGTGCCTACACAAGGGCCTCAGTTGGGCCAACATCTATTCTTCTGTGCCTCCGTTCTTCAGTAGCATGACGAAGTTCAGTTCTCTTGCACGGGCCCAAGTGATTGGCCCAGAAGGAGGTGGCGCCTGGGGTGGAGGAGCATCTGTGTCACCGGGAAAGGTGCAGCTGGCGTAGACGTACTCGTGTTGTAGTTGATGTCCTCATCATCCTCCCCTTCTAGAACTGAAGTCGTCCTCGACAGCAACTCCTCATCCTCGCCCACATATGGCTTTAAATCTGCAACATTAAAACTAGTGGAAACACCAAGCTCCGCAGGCAGGTCAAGGACATAAGCATTATCATTAATCTTGGTTAGCACCTTAAAAGGACCAGCAGCACGAGGCATCAATTTAGAACAGCGTAAATTAGGAAACCGATCCTTTCTCAAATGCAACCAAACCATATCACCAGGTTCAAAATTAACAAGTTTTCTTCCTTTACTACCAGCAACCTGATACTTAGCATTAGCAGCAGCAATGTTTTGTTGTGTTTGTCCATGGAGGTCAATCATGTGTTCAACATGTGCAACCGCATCTATATGTGGGACATCCTTAGCATCAAGTGAAAATAAATCAATAGGTGGCCGAGGAACGTAACCATAAACAATCTGAAAAGGGCACATCTTTGTAGAAGAATGTGTTGCATGATTATAAGCAAATTCAATATGAGGCAAGCAATCCTCCCAACATCTCAAATTTTTGTCTAAAACAGCCCTAAGCATGGTGGATAAAGTTCTATTCACCACCTCAGTTTGCCCATCAGTTTGAGGGTGACAAGTTGTACTAAACAGCAATTTAGTTCCCAATTTATTCCAAAGAGATCTCCAAAAATGACTTAGAAACTTAGCATCACGATCAGAGACAATTGTATTCGGAATACCATGTAAACGGACAATCTCTCAAAAGAACAATTCAGCAACACTGCTAGCATCATCAGTTTTATGACAAGGTATAAAATAAGCTATTTTGGAGAATCTATCAACAACCACAAAAATGCTATCCCTCCCCTTCTTAGTTCTAGGCAATCCCAAAACAAAGTCCATAGATATATCAAGCCAAGGGGAAGTAGGGACAGGCAAAGGCATATACAAACCATGGTTGCTCAATTATGACTTAGCTTTCTGACAAGTAGTGCAGCGTGCAACAAGGCGCTCGACATCACGGCGCATCTGTGGCCAGAAGAAGTGTGCAGCCAGCACCTAATGTGTCTTGTAGACACCAAAGTGTCCCATGAGGCCACCTCCATGTGCTTCCTGTAACAACAAAAGACGAACCGAGCTTGCTGGAACACACAGCTTGTTAGCGCGAAACAGGAACCCATCCTGCATGTGGAATTTGCCCCATGTTTTAACATTCATACAATGTGTAAGGATATCATTAAAATCAGCATCGTTGACATATTGATCTTTCACAGTTTGCAAGCCAAAGATTTTAAATTCTAGCTGTGAGAGCATGGTATATCTACAAGACAAAGCATCAGCAATGACATTTTCCTTCCCGTTCTTGTGTTTAATGATGTAAAGAAAGGACTCAATGAATTCTACCCAGTTAGCATGACGACAGTTCAGATTTGTTTGGGTATGAATATGTTTCAAAGCCTCATGATCAGAATGGATTATAAACTCGCGATGCCAAAGATAGTGCTGCCTTGTTTGCAAAGTGCGAACTAAAGCATAAAGCTCCTTATCATAAGTAGAATATCTCAGGCTAGCACCGTTTAATTTCTCACTAAAATAAGCAACCGGTTTTCCTTCTTGTAACAAAACAGCACCTAGCCCAATACCGCTAGCATCACATTCAAGCTCAAACACTTTATTAAAATCAGGCAATTGCAAGAGGGGAGCATATGTTAACTTATCTTTCAAAGTGTTGAACGCTACCTCCTGCGTGTCGCCCCAAGCAAATGGCACACCTTTCTTTGTAAGCTCGTGCAAAGGGGCTGCAATGGAGCTGAAATCATGGACGAACCGACGGTAGAATCCTGCAAGTCCAAGAAAGCTCCAAATCTGTGTGACCGTCGTCAGTGTAGGCCATTCCCGAATGGCATCAATCTTGCTGCTGTCCACCTCAATGCTCTGCGGAGTCACAACATAACCAAGAAACAAAACATGGGGCGTGCAAAAGATGTATTTTTCCATATTACCAAATAAGCGAGCTGCACGCAACGCATCAAAAACAGCACTCGAATGTTCTAAATGCTCTTCCATAGTCTTGCTATAAATAAGGATATCATCAAAATAGACAACAACAAACAATCCTATGAAGGGCCTTAGGACTTCATTCATCAAACGCATAAAGGTGCTGGGAGCATTAGTCAAACCAAACGGCATAACCAACCATTCATATAACCCAAATTTCGTTTTAAAAGCCGTTTTCCATTCATCACCCAGTTTCATTCAGATCTGATGGTAACCACTACGCAAATCAATTTTAGTGAAAAGAATGGCACCACTAAGCTCATCTAGCATATCATCAAGGCGTAGTATAGGGTATCGATAATGAATGGTGACGTTATTAGTAGCGCGACAGTCTACACACATACGCCATGACCCATCTTTCTTTGGAACAAGTAAAACAGGAACCGAGCAAGGGCTAAGAGATTCACGAATGTTACCCTTATCAAGCAATGCCTGCACCTGGCACTGGATCTCCTTTGTCTCATCCGGATTCGTACGGTACGGGGCGTGGTTTGGAAGCTGGGCGCCGGGGATGAGGTCGATCTGGTGTTCAATGCCGCGGAGTGGAGGAAGACCCGGTGGCAAGTCTTTGGGAAACACATCAGCGTACTCCTGCAAAAGGTTAGAAGCAGCAGGGGGAATTTCCAAAGACAGGGCATCATCAAGTGAAGCGAGCATACTAGAGCATACAAGTGCATAGCAGGGCAAATGATCAACGCGTAAAGCATCAAAATCAGCACGTGTAGCAAGTAAAACAGGAGCATTCAACTTGATTTCAGAATTAACAGGGGTAGCTGGTGTAGGGGTGAGTTGTTTTGCCGCTTTAGTAGCCCGAGCAAGATCACTTTTATAATTTGGTCAGGGGTTATTGGATGTATAATGATTTTCTAACCCTTAAACATGAAGGAATAATGATTCGAACGACCATGATGTAAACTATCTGTATCATATTGCCAGGGTCTACCAAGTAACAAAGAGCATGCTTCCATAGGAACAACATCGCAATCAACATAATTAGAATAAGAGCCAAACAAAAAAGGAACGTGTACCGAGCGTGTTACTCTGATTTTCCCACCATCATTAAGCCATTGAATGTGATACAGGTTCAGGTGCTTGCGAGTGGGCAAGGACAACTTATCGACCAAAGCTGTGCTCGCCAAGTTGTTGCAGCTGCCACTATCGATGATGATGCGAATCGACCGTTCTTGTACAACGCCTTTGGTGTGGAATAGCGTGTGCCACTGGTTGTTCTCAGGCTGGGCAACCTGTGTGCTAAGAACACGCTGCACAACAAGACTCTCATACCGATCGGCGTCGCCGGGAGCGACATGTACGTCCTCAAGAGCTGCATGGTCAGTGGCAAACATAGTATGTTGAGTTTCCTCGGAATCACTAGCGGACGAGTACTCACCATTATCACGTATGAGCAAGGTACGCTTGTTTGGGCAGTCCCGAATCATGTGCCCAAATCCTTTGCAACGATGGCACTGAATATCCCGTGTACGTCCTGTGGAAGGAGCAGCGCCTGTGGACGGGGGTGCTGCAGGTTTGGCTGGCCTCTCGTGCGGTGTAGTGCTGGTCGTGGATGGCGCAGGCAGGGCAGGCGTTGAGCTGGTTGCCGGGCTTCTTCCTGCAAAAGAGTTAGAATATGTCTTCGAGCGGTGACCCTGCACTTCACGTTCAGCTTTGCAAGCATATAAAAACAATGTGGTCATATCAGAATATTCCTTATAATCAAGTATGTCCTGAATTTTGCGGTTCAAACTACCGCGAACACATGCCATAGCAGCATCGTTTGTCTCAAACAAACCACAATGAATCATACCTTTTTGTAACTCCTGATAGTAGTCCTCAATAGATTGTTGACCTTGTCGAAAGCACTGCATTTTTTCAAGCAAATCTCGTGCATAATATGAAGGGACAAATCTGTGTCGCATGGCTGCTTTTAATTGAGTCCAAGTGGTGGGAGTGGCAGTGGGATGTCTTTGTTTATATTCACGCCACCAAATTAAAGCAAAATCAGTAAATTCACTAATAGCATCTTTAACTTGAGAACTAGCAGGAATATCATGGCATGAAAATTTCTGGTCGACCTCTAGTTCCCAATCAAGATATGCAGCAGGATCATATTTGCCATTAAAAGATGGAATTTTAAATTTAATCTTAGCAAATGGGTCATTATGTTGATGACGTACCACATGGCGGGCACGACCGTTGCGAGTTCCCTCTTCCGGCTCCATGTCACCGCCATAATCCTTCTGCAACTCCGTGATCGTTGTGTTCAATGCGTCGAGCCATGCCACGATGGTGTCGAGCATGGTCTTAGTGGCCATCTGAGCAAGGTCGAGCTGATCGAACCTCTCGGTCGACGACATGATCATCGAGTCAAGCCGTTCATGCATCGTCTTCATGTCCGCAGCAAGTCCATCAACTCGTGTCCGCATGTCCTGCAGCTGTTCATCCGTTGTGCCTTCGTCTCCTGCCATAGTTAGCGCAAACACAAAAACAAAGCCTACGACAACAAGGGTGTAACGGCTCACAAGGTGCTCACAGTAGTGCTGTTATCAAATTCTTATCCGTTCTTACCAAGCACATAGGGGTGATCTGCAACCTATAGGTAGAACCGGCGAAAGATTGGAGGAGCGATTGCCTGGAGAAACAAAGTCTGCTCGTCGTAGAACTATGTGGAGTTCTGGGTAGGCTGCACTCAATTCAAGGGTTAGCACAATCAAACAATAATGCAAGGTTGAATTATAGTGCCAAACACGTAATCAAAGCTGCTGGAAACAAAGTGCAAAAGTTGAGCAAGGGTATGGGGGTAAAGGAAACACAAGAGAGAAGAACAAGTAGCAGCAGGTGCGCACACCTGGGCGTCCTGCGTGATGGGCCCAAATGAGGTAACCTCCTTTCTGTTCCCCTTTTTTTTGTTTCTTCATTTCTATTTTTTTTCTTCCGGAGAAACTCACAAACTGATTACAGGAACAAAGGAATACAAATGAGCAAGTTACCACACACACTTTTTCAGGAAAGGTAGGGGTATTCTGATAACAAGATCCTGACGTCCCTTTGTATGGTAGGACTTTCGAGGCGACCAAAACTTTCTCAATTGAGGTCGATCAGGATTAGGCAAACCTATTTTTTTTGTTTTAAACTTGCCAAAAGAAATACACAACCAGTGGACAGGGAGGCATGATCCAGAAAAAAAGGAAAGGGGAGGGTCGGCGCGTGAGAGCCGCGATCAGGAATCACGCGCGCGGTTGTGTTTCTCTCTTTCCCTTTTTTTTGACTTGCCAAACACACAAGGCAGGGGGGCGGGGCGATCAGGGGGGCCGCGATCGTAGGGGTTTGCGGTGCTGACCAGGAGAGCGCGATCCCGAGGGGCACTATCCAGAGAAGCGCGATCAGGGGGAAATCAGTGTATGCTGGGAAGCTGTGTAGTGATGGAAATGGCGGCGGTGCGAGAAAAAGAAAGAACAAGAGACACAATGCAACCAGCAACAATTTAACGCGTAAGCACACAAATTCAACAATGCAAATTATTGAAAGAAAGTGCCAGGCTCAAAAGGTTGCTGGGACAATGATCGAACCTGAAATATATTTTTGTTTTGGTTTTGTAGACTGTAGGAAGAACACTAGATAAACTCACCGATCAACCTGGAAACCTGATACCACTTGATAGAGTCGGAGTGCCCGATCTTTCGGTGAGTGGGGATAAATTCGACTTGGTGGAAGATGACCCTCACGATCCGACTACGACGAGCGAGCCCGTAGCGCCAATGCAATCACTGAACCAACTCCCTGTGGTTACCGACCTTGTTGATGCAAGGTCAGCTTGATCACGAAGATCATTTCCTGTTCGCAATCGAAGAACGAACAAGAAAAAGATGCGAGCAATCTGATTATCACTCGAAGGTGGAGTTCTGAATTACATGAGGACAGCGCTATTTTGCGCGTGTCAAGAGTAGCTAATGCTAAATGTAAACAAAACTCGCGTCTGGAAAGAAATGATGCCTCTATCTAAATAGAGGGAGAGAGGGGCGCAGCCCCTAGGAGAGGGCGGCTAGGGAGGGAGCGCAGCCCCTAGTGGTGGCTAGCCCTAGGCGCCCACACAAGGGCCTCAGTTGGGCCAGCATCTATTCCTCTGGGCCTTCGTTCTTCAGTAGCATGATGAAGTTCAATTCTCTTGCACGGGCCCGAGTGATTGGTCCAGAAGGAGGTGGCACCTGGGGTGGAGGAGCATCTGGTGTCGCCGGGAAAGGTGCTGCTGACGTAGACGTACTCGTGTTGTAGTTGATGTCCTCATCAGCCGACTGGCTTGAACTCCCTTGGGCAGTTGTCGGAGGTGATGTTGCTAGTAAAAGCTGGGAAGCAATCACTATCATCGACGTTGCGTGGATCACCACTGCGCTCATGGTGTCTCGAGTTGATGATATCTTGAGCATCACGACCTTCGTTGATCATCTGCCTTAGGTCAACTGTAGGCACGTCGTGGAGGTTTCCATGGTGGCCGTTGTGGCAGAACCAACCTGAATTACACCGGCTCAAGTACGCTGATCCTTTCTCAGAAGGCAGTAATGACTCAGCTGCACTTCAAATGGTGTAACCCCGTGGTCTGTCGGGTAAAGTCCCGATAAAACCACCTAACCCAGGATCAAAACAAGGTACCTCGCATGAAGGCGAGTCCAGAGATACAAGCCCTGACAATTTTACATCACAGGCATAATATTACATTAGTATTTAAACGTATATGGTAGCAAGACCTAACTAGTACGAATTTATACAAACTGTTTAAAGTTAGAGTATCTGCAGTGGAAAGTAAAACACGACACTACCTAACGTCGCAGAACGGATATTGAGTTAAGCCAAGCTCAATATCACTCGGAGGGACCTGTGTTGGCCGAGGACGGATCCCACTCCATGGACTAACCATCAGAAAGAGCATAGGGCCAAAGCACAGGAAGAGCAGAGTCCTCAAGGGGATTACCTGAACAAAAGTCACATTGCAAGACTGAGTATTCTAATACTCAGCAAGGCTTACCCATTTCATGGTATACTTAGCCATATAACTAGACTATGACGGCTTGTAATGATTCTGGGTATAGTTTTAGCTGAAAAGCAACAAAGAGTAGATCATTATTTTCAACTTTTAGCTTTCAGGTTCTAGTTGGTTATCCTTTCTAAGTAAGCAATTATAGCTACTCAAACATGGTGGAAATTTCTAAACAAACATCATCTTTGATCATCATCAGGTTGCTCTTATTACTCTATGTGGCAAAGGGATCAAGCAGTCTCAATCTCCGCGAGAAACGGATGATTCTGAATCGAATTTCAAAACCTTGCAAGGGTAAACCTAACTCACACGCTTGAAACATCCAATGATCGTTCCGAAGCAACCGTTTGCCTTTCATTCCGACTCGTGGATCAGTGCCATCACAAGCGACTGTAGGACCATACGCACATCCAATGTGCAGGACGTACGTCTGTAGCGCGACTACATGACCGTACTCCTGTCCGCTGTGCGGAACGTATTCCAGCACATCGGTGCGTGTACGAAAAACCAAATTACGAGTGGTGGGGGTATGTCCACTCCTCGGGCCGATCGGTTACTAGGCTTACCGCTTACCATATTTCGCGGCATGTGGCTAGTACTTTCAAACGCTTAACCACCGCTACCACACACTGCGACCTTAACAAATTTTCATCAACATAGACGGGGTTTTAGCCAAAGTCATGAGTCATGCTTACAACCCCGTCCATCATCCTTATAGTGATTGCAGAAAAGTAAACATTGTAACTCCTATAAAGCTCGCGAGTGACAGGGAATCACTCGACTTCTACCGGTCCTATTAGCTTAGCAGCTAGTCGGACTCAGATTCTAGTATTCAATACATAGGTTCCTAGGAATATACAACTAAGGTTTCAAAGCAATTCCTGGAAACCTAAATGCACAAATAGATATACATGAATATGTAAATTGCAGTGTAGTAAAAATAGCGGTTTATGTCCGGGGCTTGCCTTCTTGGGTGGGGCTGGGGTTAGGGATGTCAATAACTTCCGAACTTTGGTTCGGGGCTTCAGTTAATTCCTCGGCGATGCTTACTTGGTCTTCAGAAATACCCTACTCGGGTTCCGGAATCAACTCGTAGGTTCTGTCGATGAGTGTAGTCGAATCTACATGATATGCAGTGATTTGAAGCAATGATTGTTGATTTAAGAACTTTACTTCACGATAAAGTTCTAATCTAATAAATAAATATTTTATTTAGCAGACATATCATCTATTCTTGTACTGGGCAATCATTTATCGTATATAAACATAATTACCTATTTGCATTAATTGACAAGTTGAGTTATTCTAAGCAACTAAACTAATTACAATAAGTAGCATTGGAAAAGATCCTAATTTATCTAACCAATTCCCTTAAACATTATTAGTTTACTTTATCAATTAGACTAATGGTCTTTTTAAGAAAAAAAGTTATTATTTTAATTCTTGGTCAACTAATAAAACCTTAAGTCAGGAATAATTACTAATGCTATAAAAATTAGTATAATTAGTTCTAATTGAAATAAGCTTATCATAAAATTTTTAGAACATTTCATGCAGCATAGCAATTAGAATAATTAACTCAATTAAACAAAATTTAGATCAAGAACTATTTTTCTAGCTTGATCTATTGCAAATCTAAGGATAAAAATTTTACTGGAAAAAGGTTGATCTGAATTTAAGCTACTATGATTTTATCAAGATTTTTATCCTTATAGCAATCATACTATAAAATAAATGAACACAGCATTGTGATATTAAGATCTATTTTATATCAGAAGTTCTACGCAAGATCTTGTGCTAAAATTTTGTGAACATACCACATTATTCAAAAGTAGTCCTCTAATTTAATTTCATAAATTTTCATAAACTAGAACAATGAATTATCTTTGAATCTAAGCCTAAATTCATAATTCAAGCTACTCTATGCTACTGATAATCAAAATTTTATCATGGATTACACATGCTTCAAGAAAGTTGGAGTAAAATTTTTAGCTACAAACACTAACAAATTCACTCTGGAACAAATTCTAAAGCTTTCATCAATATAAAACAAAGACACTTGAACATCATAGCTAGGGAATAGTTCTAAGTTTACAAATTTTACATAAAGCTATATATGAGACACACATCCTATGTTTCAAATTTCAACAACAGCATAGTTATGGATCAAGAGATCTAATTAGCACACCCATTTCCTAGTATTTATTCTAATTCAAAATAGTCACTTATTCAAAACAAAGTTATAACACAAAAGTTGTAGAGTTTACTTCTAGGATTCAAACAAGATTAGTTTGACATTTTTCTTAATTTTCTACGAATTCTTACAAATTTCTAAAGATCACTGATTTTGAATTGAAGGGAGGGACTGGAATCTTGCAGCCAGGCCCTCAGGAAGATTTAAATCAATGCAATCAAGTCCTTGGCTCATCGGGGAAGAGAGCCGAGACTTGCCGGCCAAATTCCGGCGATGGTGGTCGCCGGCGGCTAGGGGGAACTGGTCAGGAAGGACCAGGGGACTAAAGCGGAGCTTATTGGGGGTGATGTGATGGTCAGGGTCGACCGGAGGGGGTGGAACGACGATGACCCGAGGCGGCGGTGATGGAGCTCGACTATGGTGGCGATGTTCCGGCGAGGGGGTTTACCGGCGGCGATCCAGAGGTTGGGGAGAAGCTCGAGGGGAGCAAGGCGGTTCCATTGATCACCTTGGCGAGGGTTGGGGTGGTCGGAAAGGTAAATCTCCATGGCAGACCGAGGCGGCGGCGGAGAGGTCGACGGCGACGGCGATGTTCCGATGATCAACGTTGGCGAAGGCCGGTGACCGTGATGACGGCGGAGGAGAAGAACACCGGCGAGCATCGGGAAGGCCAAATCGAAGCTCAAAGAAGTCAAGTGAAGGGTGGTGAGCTTCATAGGGTCAAGGCGAAGCTATGGGAGGGGCTGTCGTGGATCGGGAAGGGCTGGGGTGGTCTGCCCACGTTGAGCAGAGCTCGTCAGAGACGAAGAGCAGCGGCGATGGTGGATTCGAAGCTCGTGGTGAAATGCGAATGCAAGGGAGAGCGAAATGGAGGGAGGGGAAGCTACTGAAGGTCTTGGACCAGAAAAGAAGGGTGGGGGAGGCATGCACGACGCTAGCCTCGACGGCGGCGAGGTGGCAGCCGGGCAGAGCTCGGGCAGATGCGGGGTGACGTGGAGCGCATGAGAGAAGGCCAGAGGAGAAGAGCTAGGGCGGCGGCCGGCCTGGGGGCGACACGTGGGAGCTGCCAGAGCAGGAGGTGGCGCGGGCAGAGCTGCAGCGGCAGTGAGCGGCGGCGGCCTGCGATGGCAAGCAGCTGCTGGCAGCTCAAGCAGCGGTGGAGCAGCGTGGCGCGCTTGGGGAAGGCCAGCAGGAAGGGGTTGAGGCGGTGGCGAGCTCAGGGGCGACGTGTGGAGGCCAGGAGAGGCAGGGGGCCTCGAGCGGCGTGGCACGGCGGCCAGCGGTGGCGCTGCTGCGTGGTAGAGGGGGAGCAGAGGAAGAAGAAGAGGGGGGGGGGGGCAGGGGCTGAGATGTAAACTCCAAAAACTCCAGGGACCTCACTGTAACACAAAATTTCCCACTATTCTAAAACTCAAATGAGAAAATGGTCAAATTAAAAGTTGTAGAGCTTTTCAAACCCTACAACTTTTGTTTAGGGTTTAAATTCACAAACCCAAAGGATGGAGCTTTATTTTGAAATTTTGGACTTAATTCAAGCTTTATGAGGTTTTTGTCCTTATTAGGGTAAATTGCATATATTTTTGGACTTAATTGCAAGTTTTGTGTAATGCAATGATGACTAACACTTTACACTTTGACCCCTAGTAAAAATTGGAAGTTATATTTGTAATTCACATATTTGCATAAAAGGACTCATATTTTTGAAATAATTACGCATAGGTCCTTATTTCCACACATTCACTCAATTTCACTCAATTCAACACATACATTACACATTCTTTTCCTTGTGTGTTACAATTTTGACACCTATGGTGTCACAGCCGTGGCCTCCACAGAGTGACCGCCGGCTTGGGGCCTTGCAATCTGGTGGTTGCCCGACTGTCGTGGAGGCTGTTGTACTTCTTGGTCAGCGTGGCTGCGTGCAGATTACTGGGCGTGCTGGTGTCCATGGCCACCTAGATTTTCTTGGTTGTGGTGGTGGTTGTCGTTCCCTTGAGGGTTGGGTCCTCCTCCTAGGATACGACTAACCTGGGGGATGGAGCTCACGTGACGCTCCGATCTTGAGCGGGTGGGCTGCAGCGACGACATGGGGTCCTGCTGGTCCAGTTGAATGATGGCGCTCTGCGTCAAAGGTAGTAGCCTCTCGGTCGTTAGGTTTTGGGGTACCTGTCTGTGACAGTTTCTGTACTTGTAATGCTAGACATATTAATTGTTAGTGTGAAATATGTGTTTGTTAGTGTAAAGCTTGTGTAAAAAGGGTATTTTTGTAATTATGGAAAAACTTAGGGTTGTTTTTGTAAAATGTATTTGGATAGGAGGTAACTTCAAAATAAGTGAAGGGTGGTTTTGCAAACATGTTTTTCTTACTTTATGTCTTGTAAAAATATATATTTATCCAAAAAGTTGCGTTAGAAATGTATGTGTTGAAGTGTGTAAAAATTTTGGGTAAAGTGATGAAAATAAGGGTATTTATGTAATTTTATAAAAGTACAAGTCCTTTTATGCAAATATTTGATTTACAAAAGTAACATTCAAAATTACTCAGGGCTAAAGTGTAAAAGGTGCAAGTCATCATGACATGTCTATCCAATCATTATGACGAGTCTATCCCGTCATCATGACGTGTCATAAATGCTTGCATTTAGGTCCTGAATTTTATAAAATTATACTCTTTAGGACAAAAGTAATTCAAATCCAACTTTTGTTCAAAATTTCACGTGTAAAGATATAAGTTTTGAGTTTTTGAACTTGAGCCCTAAAGCAATGTTGTAGAGTTTGAAAAACTCTCCAACTTTCGTTTTGGGCATTTCTTCATTAGGGTTTTAAATCAATGGGAAATTTTGCTTTACAAACAGATCCCTGTAGTTTTTTGAAATTGCGCATAAGTCCTTGGGAAGTCTCTTTTCCCTTTCTCCTCTGTTTCTTCTCCCTGGCGCCTCTTTCTCTGGCTTCCAACCTTATCCACCGGGCTCTCTCTCTCTCTCTCTCTCTCTCTCTCTCTCTCTCTCTCTTTCTTTCTCTCCTGGCGGCGGCCCAGCTCCTGGCGCCGGCGCGGTGTGGCAGAACCAACCTGAATTATACCGGCTCAAGTACGCGAGTCCAATCCCGAGGGCACCAACGTGCTTCAAACGGTATAATCCCTTGGCCTGTCGAGTAACGTCCCGATAAACCACCGATACACAGGATCAAATAAGGTTATCTCACACGAAGGTGAGTCCAGAGATACAATCACCATCATATTTTACATCACAAGGAATTACATGATAAGTGTTTTCAAAAGTAATACGAAACTTCAAACTTAGAGAAAACAGTACAACTGTTGAAGTTTTGGCTTTTAGCAGCGGAAAACATACGCGATGATTTACAATACGTCATCAAGACGGATGCCATGCTAAGCCCGGGCACGACATCACTCGAGATCATCAGTATTGGCCGGGGACGGATCTCATTCCTCGGACCAATCTGCTGGAAGAGCACAGGGCCAAGGCAAGGAGAGAGTGGGGTCTTCAAAGGCTTTACCTGAAAAACATAAAACTAGCAAGGCTGAGTATACTAATACTCAGCAAGGCTTACCCGGGATTGGGTATACTTTAGCCCATAACTAGACTCATGAAGGCATTGTGAGGGTTCTGGGTTTATTTTCAGCTGAAAAGCAACAAAGAGTACGAACTACTTTCAAGTTTTAGCTTTCATCTTCTAGTTGAGTATTTATTCTAGATTAGCACCTACACTAAGCAAGCAAGGTAGTGAATATCATCCATCAAGATTATCCATCATTAGTTCCACTTCTTACTCAATGTGGTAAAAGGGATAAGCAATCTCAATCTTCGTGAGAGGCGGACGATTCGAATCGAATTTAACCTTGCAAGGTAAACCTAACTCACACGCTCGGAGTACCGACAGGGTGTTCCGAGCAACCGTTTCCCTCATATTCCGGGTTATGGATCGGGGCCACCACAAGCGACTGTAGGACCGTACGCACACCCAGTGTGTACAGGACATACGTCTGTAGCGCGACTACAAAACCCGTATTCCTGTCTGCCTTGCAGAACGTACTCCCACATGTCGGTGCGTGTAAACATAAAATAAAAGTCGAGTGGTGGGAGCGCGTCCATTTGCCGGGCCAATCGGGTACTAGGCTTACCGCTTACCATATTTCGCGGTATGTGGCTAGTACTTTCAAAAAACTTAGCCACCACTACCACACATTTCGACCTTAAAGCTTTTATCAAAACAGACAGGGTAAACTTCCGTGTCATGATACAACACATGACCCTGTCCGTCATCCTTATAGTGGTTGCAGGAATGTAAACATGCAACTCCTATATCGCGCGAGTGACAGGAAATCACTCGACTTCTACCGGTCCTATTAGCGGAGCATCTATCCGATAAGGACTCGGGAGCATTACATTGGGTTCCTAGGATTCATGCATCTAGGGTTTCACTTCGATTCCTAGACTTAATGCATAAGTATAGATAAATAGATATAGATTGCAGTGTAAATAAAGTAGTGGGATATGTCCGGGGCTTGCCTTTACTGGTGGGACTGAAGTCAGAAATGTCAATATCTTCCGAACTTTGGTTCGGGGCTTCAGTTAATTCCTTGGTGACGTTCATTTGATCTTCAGGAACATCCTCCGTAGACTCCGGGGAGATCTCGTAGGTACCGTTGCCGAAGTAGTCGTATCTACATGTAATGCAACATTCCATTCAAGCGTGCACACAAAACTATTTTATTTCACAGCAAAGTTGCAATCCAGCACTCATATAACACACTATTTATGTAACAACCAAAAAGATCTGAAACTAAACTTAGATAGAGCTTTGGAAGGATAACTAATTAGAATCGGCTACTTGTTGAGGGTTACAATAGAGCCGATTGAAAACAACAGAGGTTTAGCCGATGGAAAGGTGCATCGATTTCCTAGGTGATCGATAAAAGCATCGATTACCCTGGCAGAAGGATGATTCCTAAAACAGTTGTATTAACTGAGATGTGCTTAAGTGTTATTCTCAGTAACTAAGTGTGGTTGTATCGACTCGATTACGTTAGCACAACTATTGAGTGACATATATCTAATTGGAGTGTGGTTAAGGGTATATGACCGATAGACATAGACAGCCGATCTTTCAGTCGATAATTCGACTGATAGAAGCGTGTGGATATGGAGGGGGAAGAAACTAAGGATCGATCGGCTCTATGTGACCGGTATGGAGAGTAACTAGAATCGGCTTGGGTCGGTCGATGGCAAAAACCCTTAGATCGTGTGTGTTTCTCCGATACATCGACTCTGTGCAGTCGATACAGAACAGATCAAAAGAATTGTATCGGCAGTAGCCGATACTAAAAAGGTAACAACCGTATCAGCTAATCGGTCGATGATAGAGGTATCGACTGACAGCTGTTACACAGAAATATCCTAGACTCAAGGAAATGGATGCTTAGCGGCTGAATCAAAAGCTGATATTGAATCGCAGCTGCAGAGATGTATAAGCTAAGCAATAGATGCATATGAATTAACAAAGATCCTCATACGAAGAGAATCTTAAGGAAACGGCAATCAAGACAAGGATAACGTCTTAACGGTAAGGATATGAGCACTTCGTGGGAAAGGATTAACTAGATATCGCATATCTCTACTTACGACATAACTTCTATAGCTTACTCTTTAGCTATAACACAAGCATACAATATAAAGCACAATATAACATTCATTCCCTAACATTTGACCTAGACTACACATCAAAGACCTCAACTCAAGATCATAACATAAAACTTGTAGAGTTTGACTTAGGGTTTCAAACGAAACTGATTTTACATTTTTATGAACTTTCTACGAAAATCTATGAAATGTAGAAGTTCATCGATTTGAAATACAGAAAGCTTTGGAAATTTTATAAAGAACACCCTAGAACTTTCTAAAACATAACAATCAAGTCCCTGATTCGGGAAAACAGATAACAGGAAGTTAACGACGATATTCCGGCAAAAGAATCGCCGGCATTAAGAAGATTCAGTGGATCAGGGCAAACCTTGGTTGTGGAGAAGAACAAGCAGAAAGTGAATTCCCGCGGTGAACAGAATTGGCGACGAGAAGAGCTCGACAATGACGAGACTCCATGAGTGACGAAGAAGCTCGCCGGGGATTGTAGTGGTTAGAGAATGGCCGAAGAAGTAGTCTTCGGGGTGATTCGTGGTTATAACGGTTGAGCGATCCACGAGGGGCAAGAACCGTTGAATGTCGGGGATCATGGGACGAGACGATGGAGCCGAATGGGTTCGCTATACCGACTTCTCCGCGAACCCTAGGGTTTTCCTGCTCACGGGTTGAACTTCCTCTTCCCACGCACATGCGATGCCAAAGTCAGGCCGACCGAACATCTCTGCTCGCACAAGAAGAAATCCTCCTTGACTTGACTGCACCGCATCTCCTCCGAGCTCGTCACGCCCGACCACTGTCTTTGCTTCGCGGCTTCTTTTTCTAATTCGCCACGCCGTAATCACACTTCCGCCTTCACGAGGACCGTGGTCCACTTGCATTAGGGTTGTGCCTTCCGTTGCGTTTTCCTCGACGGCCTCTAATGTCCATCACGCGCGACCCTCCTGCACACCAACTCGGTCGCGGCCTGAGCTCGCCCACCGGGAACTCCGTCATCCGTTGCACGCCGCCGCTCTGCACGTTGTTGCCCTGCATAGATCTTCCTCCTTCTTCCGTTGTTGGTCACGCGCTCGCTTCGGCCTTGCCGTGCCTTCGCTGCGCGCTACACTGCTCTGCCGCGCACGCGTTGCTCCACCCGCGCGCTCGCATCTGCCACACCCTCGCTCCTGCCCTCGCCACTCCCGAACCGACGCGTTGTTTCCACTGTGCTGTGCTCTAGCTCTTGTTCGCCCAACGCCCGCGAGCCAGCGCCGTCTGCTCGCCTGAAGCCGTTGGCTTCGCTCCTGCGCTCGGCTCATGCGCGCCACCGGCGCTGCTCCTGCTCCGGCCACGAGCCGCCGCTGCACGCCGCGCGCATCCAACCCGTCAGCGCCGAGCCGGCCTCGCTTCGCCCCTGGGCCTGGCCTACGGTCCTCCTGGCTGCACTTCCTGCCCTCCAATTTCCCCCTCGCATTGCAGCTCCCCGACGTAGAACACGGCCACCTGCACTGCACTGCTCAGCCAGCATCTGCGTTTGCCAGGCGTCTGTGCCCGCGCCGCCACCAGCCGCTCGGGGCCGCTCGCCCGAGCCCGCTCCGCACCGCGCCGGCTCTGCATCGCGCCCAAGCCCGCGCGCGTTCCTGCTCCACGCCGCCAGCACCCGCATCCGCCCGGCGCCTGCTTCGCGCTTGCACCCGCGAGCCACGCGCCCTGCGTACTGCCGGCCCCGCCAACCGCGCGCTCAGCACTCCGCGCATCGCCGGCGCCCACCTGCACGCCACCTGCCTCCGCCTGGACCGCGCCTCCTGCGCTCGCTCGGGCCCGTCGCTCCGCGCCTGCGCTGGCTCGCCCGGCCGCGGGCCGAGCCGCGCGCGCCGCCAAGGCTGCTCGCCAGCCGCGCGTCCCGCGCGCTCCTGCCCCCTGGGCCCGCCGCCTGGCGCCGCTCGCCTGCCTGCCGCGGCCGCCCTGGGCAGAGCGCCCCACTCCCTCCGAGCACCTGCCGTGGCTGCCTGAACCGGTGAAGGAGAGGGTAGATGAGAGAGAGAGACGGGGATAGGGATGGAGAAGAAGAAAGGAAAATGGAATTGAACAGAGCTGCTGCCGTGAGGAAAGAAGATAAGGGCCAGGGACAAGGGAACAGAGGAGAAGGGAAAAGGAGATTTCCCAAGGACCTATATGTAAATACAGAAAATTGCAGGGACTTGTTTGTAAAGCAAATTTTTCCGTTGATTTAAAACCCGAATGAAGAAATGCCCAAAACAAAAGTTGGAGAGTTTCTCAAGCTCTACAACATTGCTTTAGGGCTCAAGTTCAAAAACTTGAAACTCGCATCTTTGCACGTGAAATTTTGAGCAAAAGTTGGATTTGAATTACTTTTGTCCTAAGAGTGTAATTTTAAAATATTCAGGACCTAAATGCAAGAATTTATGACACGTCATAATGACGGGATAGACTCGTCATGATGACTTGCACTTTTACACTTTAGCCCTGAGTAATTTTGAAAGTTACTTTTGTAAATCAAATATTTGCATTAAAGGACTTGTATTTTTATAAATTACATAAACATCCTTAATTTTTACCATTTTACCCAAAAATTTTGCATATTTCAACACACACATTTCAAATGAAACTTTTGGATAAATAAATATATATTTTTACAAGGGATAAAATAAAAAAAGCATGTTTACAAAACCATCTTTTACTCATTTTGAAATTACCTTCATCCAAATACATTTTTACAAAAACAACCCTAGGTTTTTTCTGTAATTACAAAAATATCCTTTTTACTTGTACTTTTAAATTTTCAAAAGTTTCCCATAAACACACATAAGCTTTATACAAACAAACACATATTTCACACTAACAAAATATTTGCCTAGCATTGCAAATACATGAACTGTCACACGCGGGCGGCTCAGGCGCAGGCGCGCTGGCCGGGCGCGGCTCGGGGCTGGCGCGGGGCGCGCGGCTGGCTGGGGGCGCCGGGTTCGGGCGTGCGCAAGTGCCGGCGGCGCGAGCGGCTCCAGGCGGCCGGGCGAGCTGGCGCAGGCGGGCGGCGCGCAGCTGCGGCTCGGGCGCGCGGGCTTAGCGCGCGCGGGAGGCGCAGACGTGCGCGGGCACAGGACGTGGCCCAGGTGTGGCGCGTGCAGGCGCAGGCGTGGGCGACTGCGGTGGCTCGGCGCAGGAGGCTGGCGGCGCTGGCTCGGCCGGAGCGGCGCAAGCGCGGATGCGGAGCGCGCGCGGAAGCCGGTGGTGCAGGTGGAGCCGCGGTGCGGCTGCGGCTCGGGCAAGCGAGCGACGGTAGCGCGGTGGCCGGCTGCGGCTCGCGAGCGGAGGCGCGCGAGCGGGCGACGGCGTGCGCAGGGCGTTGGCGTGGGTGAACGGCCGTGGCGCTGGAGTACTGGAGCAGGCTCGGGACTTGGCGGCGCAGACGTGGGTGAGCCCGAGCCACGGGACCGGCAGGACGTGCAGAGCGGCGTGGCCCAGTGCAGTTGTCGGGCGAGCAGAGAATCGCGCTTGCACGTGCGGTGCTGAAGAACGCGAGGGTCCTGCGGCTGAACGAGGCGGCGAGCATGCTGGACACCGTGTCGGAGCGGCAGGTTTAGGACGCCGTCGGACGGATGTTGTGATGGCGCACAGGCGCGCGTGCGCGGGAGGAGCCGCGATGCGGCGGCTCGACGGGGCCCTGCTCGTGAAGGACCTAGAGGTGGCCCGGCGCCGAGCTTGCGAAGTGGCTAAGCGAGCGTAACACCGGCGACGAAGCGGAGGTGGCAACCGGATGCGACGAGCTCAGAGGAGCCACGGTGCAGCCAGGCTCAGCGAGCTCCCTCCACCCATGCAGAGGTCAACGCAGAACTGACGACCGACTCAGTTCGTTTCTGCAAGCGCGTGTGTATGCAAGGCAACCGACCACGCGCATGCAGGCTGGGGGTTGTTGGTGTGGGAGCAGAGCAGAAGCGGCGCACCGGAGATGCGATCAGGCGCGGCGGTCCTGCAGGAAGCTACGCGAGTGTGCCGGCCGTGTCTCAGCGGCACACGCGCGTGAGCAGTGGAGGCTTAGCCTGTGAGCAGGAGAACCCTGAGGTCCGCAAAGGAGTCAGCATAGCAAACCAATCCGGCTCCATCGTCTTGTCCCATGGTCCACGACATCCAGCAACTCCTATTCCTTGCCGATCGTCCGAGCAAGACCACAACACCTCGAGAAAGCTCGTTAACCCTCTTATCGAGCTTCTTCGATCCCTATATGCCGGAACATCATCGTCGTGGCAAAGCCGACTATTGTCGCCACGGGCCACCGTGAGAAGTACCCCCGACCATCTTCCACCCACTGCAACCCTTCCCGGCAAACTTCTTCGTCACCCACGGAACCTCGTCACCGTCGAGCACTTCCTATCACCGATCCTGTTCGCCACGGGAGTTCACTTTCCATCCGTTCTTCTCTACAACCAAGGCTACCCCAAGGTTTGCCCTGATTCACTAAATCTTCCTAATACCGGCGACCCCTTTTGCCGGAACATCGTTGTTATCTTCCTGTTCTCTGTTTTCCCCAACCAGGGACTTAATTGCTTCAATTTAGAAAGTTTAAGGGTGTTCCTTGTAAAATTTCCAAAGCCTTCTTTATTTCAAATCAGTGAACTTCTACATTTCGTAGGAATTCGTAAGAAGTTCATAAAAATACAAAATCAGTTTTGTTTGAATCCTTAGGTTAAAATCTACAAGTTTTATGTTGTGCTCTTGAGTTGAAGTCTTTGAATTGTGGTCTAGGTTAAATATTAGGAAATGTGTGCTTTATTTGTACCGTACGAGATATGCATGTGCTGTAGCTGAAAGGTAAATCATAGGATATATGTCTTAAGTAGAACTGTGTGATATCTAGTTAATCTTATCACACGAGTGCTCATATCCCTGCCATCAAGACTTTATTCCTATCTTGATTGCTGTTTCCTTAAGGTCCTTTTCGTATAAGGATCCTTGTTAGTTCTTGTGTATCTGCTGCTTAGCTAATACATCTCTGCAGCTATGCTTCAGCGTCGACTATTAGCTCAGCCGCTAAGCATTCGTTTCAATTGAGTCTATGATGTTTCTGTGTAACAGCTGTCAGCCGATACATTTCTTTTGTTCTGTCCTACATCGGTTGCATATAGTCGATGTATCGAAGATGCACACACAATCTTAAAGTTCTTGCTATCGGCCGATCCAAGCCGATTCTAGTTGTTTTCCATATCGGTCAAATATGGCCGATCAATCCTTAGTTTTCCCATCCTTATCCACACACTTCTATCAGCCGATTTATCGACTGAGGGATCGGTTATCTATCTATCGGTCACATACCCTTAACCACACCCCAATCGGCCGTACGTCACTCAATTGTTGTGTTGACGTAATCGAGCTGATACAACTACACCTAGTTACCTAGGAGGACACTTAAGCACATCTCAATTAAGACACAACTGCTTTAGGAATCATCCCTCTGCTAGAGTAATCGATGCTTTCATCGATCAATTGGGAAACCGATGCATCTTTCAATCGACTACCCAGACCAAAGTACACAACCCTAGATCAGTAAGATAGCATTGGTTAAGGCCAAGACCAATACACCAACCAATTAGATAGACCAAAGACATGCTGATAATCCAATCGGCAAGATCCTTCCTTGATCTATCCTTGAAACACTGTACCCTTAATATTCCAATCTCTATCAGCCGTTTTAACCTTTGGTGAAACCAAACCGGTTAATCTCTTCTGGTCATATACAGAAACTACTCATGCTGATTCTCTTCCGAATAGAAATCAACAGATTTTCTAAAAATGTGTAGATAGCTCCTTCTTTACCAATTCTATCCGCTAAACCCCTGTTGTTCCGATCGGCTCTATCGTAATCTTCAACAAATAGCCGATTCTAATTAGTTATCCCTCTAAAGTTCTGTTTAAGTTTAGTTTCAGATCTTTTGGGTTGTTATATGAATAGTATGTTAAATGAGTGTTGGATTGCAACTTTGTTGTGAAGTAGAATAGCTTTATATGCACACTTTGAATGTAATGTTGCATTGCATGTAGATACGACTACTTCTGCAAACGGTACCTACAAGATCTCCAGGAGTCTGCAGAGGATGTTTCTGAAGACCAAGCAAATGTCACCAAGGGATCGTCTGAAGCCCCGAACCAAGTTCGGAAGATAATAATACTAACATCCCTGACTCCAGCCCCACCAGTAAAGGCAAGCCCCGGACATATCCCACTACTTTGTTTAAACTGCAATCTATGTCTATTTATATTATATCTTGCATTAAGTGTAGGAGTTGTAATGAAACCCTAGATGCATGAATCTTAGGAACCAATGTATTAAACCCGAGTCCTCATCGCTTACATGCTCTGCTAAATAGCACCGGTAAAAGTCGGGTGATTTCCTGTCACTCGCGCGATATAGGAGTTGCTTGTTTACAATTCTGCAACCACTATAAGGATAATGGACAGGGTCATGTGCTGTATCATGACCTGGAGGTTTACCCTGTCTGTTTTGTTAAAAGTGGTTAAGGTCGAAATGTGTGGTAGTGGTGGCTAAGCGTTTGAAAGTACTAGCCACATGCCGCGAAATATGGTAAGCGGTAAGCCTAGTACCCGAATGGCCCGGCAAATGGACTTGTCTCCACCACTCGACTTTTATTTTATGTTTACACGCACCAACATGTGGGAGTACGTTCTGCGTGGCAGATAGGAATATGGGTTTTGTAGTCGCGCTACAGATGTATGTCCTGCACAATTGGTGTGCGTACGGTCCTGCAGTCGCTTGTGGTGGCCCTGATCCATAACCCGGAATATGAGGGAAACGGTTGCTTCGGGACGCCCTGTTGGTATTCCAAGCGTGTGTGTTAGGTTTACCTTGCAGGGTTGAATTTTGATTCAGGAATCGTCCGCCTCTGACAATGAATGAGATTGCTTATCCCTTCTGCCACATCGAGTAAAAAGTGTAATTGTTGATGGAATAATCTTGATGGATGATAATCTCTATCTTGCTTGTTTAGTATAGGTGCTTACCTAGAATGGCTAATCAAGCTAGAATCTGAAAGCTAAAACTTGAAAGTAGGTTATACCCGTTGTTGCTTTTCAGCTAAACCCAGAACCCTTGAAATGCCTTCATGAGTCTAGTTATGGACTAAAGTATACCCAAACTCGGGTAAGCCTTGCTGAGTATTAGTATACTCAGTCTTGCTAGTTACATGTTTTTCAGGTAAAGTCTTTGAAGACCCTACTCTTTCCCTGTTTTGGCCCTGTGCTCTTCCAGATGATTGGTCCGTGGAATGGGATCCGTCCCCGGCCAATACTGATGATACCAAGTGATGTCGTGCCTGGGCTTAGCATGACATCCATCTTGACGGCGTGTTGTGAATCGTCGAGTATGTTTTCCGCTGCTAAAAACCATAACTTTAATAGTTTGTAATGTTTCCTCTAAATTTGAAATTTCGTACTACTATTAGAAACTCTTGTAACGTAATTCTCTATGATGTAAAATATGATGGTGACTGTATCTCTGGACTCACCTTCGTGTGAGGTAACCTTATTGATCCTGTATTCGGTGGTTTATCAGGACGTTACCCGACAGGCCAAGGGATTATACTGTTTGAAGCATGTTGGAGCCCTCTAGAATGGACTCACGTATTTGAGCCGGTATAATTCAGGTTGGTTCTGCCACACTGTCGGAGTTTTACCGGCTGCCCACCGAGGGCTATACCCAAGGTGGTAAGTTTAGGTGAGGAGACGCCGAGATCAGGAACTCGAAGGTGCAAGGAACACAAGATTTAGGCAGGTTCGGGCCGCGAGGTGCATAATACCCTATGTCCTGTATGGTGATTTGTATTCCCTTGGGTGTTGATGTTGTTGTGTTTTGAATGGGTCCCTACCCCCCTTATATATCCAGGAGGTCAGGATTACACGGATCTAGTCAATACTAGCCAAGGAATTGTACCCGGGTATAACTCGAGTAGTTTCCTTCTGCACCGACTAGCTTTATCTCCTACTCAAACGAGTAGAAAACAACATAAATAAGAGATAAGATGGGCTTTATCTCTTAACCCCGTTTAAGCTACGTTATGTACACAGCCCCGTAGCCCCGGATCTGACAAGCCCCCGAGCTCTTCGTAGCTGAGTATTGCAGGCTTCTCGAGTACTTTGGAAGTAGTCTTCGGCTTCTCTTGAAGCTCCGTCTTGAAGTTCTTCTTCAAGTACTTTCTTGGCTGCATCGAAGCTATGAGGTGCTCATGCCCCGAATTACTTCCTTGATTTGGTGTGCCATTGAAAAATCGCACTCCATATGGAGTAGCCCACGAGCCTTAGGTTGAATCGGAGAATCAGGCTGAGGGTCGCATTAGTCTTGAATCTTCCTTACTTACTTTTCAAATAAATTCGAAAAAATAAGTAGTCGATGCCACGTATCCCGCAGCCCCCCGAGCCTTGAATCTAAATCTCTCAGGTTTGGAAATAAGGATACAAAAGTCATGGCATGCGGTGTAAAAATATCCCCATGATAAATAACTGGTGTGATGGTACAAATTGTAACATCCAGATAGTTAGAAACCTAGATACTAAGTTTGGATATCTTATATGTATGCTTGCTTTGATGTAGGTGAGTTGTACAGGATAGCTAGGGGTATATTTGTAATTTATGAATTATAAAAGTACTTGAGTGTAATTGGGTAAAAGTACTATTAAGTGTCAAACCTAAATGACCATAGAGAAGAAAAGTACAAAAGTTAAGTTAAAACCTAAGAAAAATAGACTTTATATGAAACTAAGGACCTATATGTAATTAACACGAAGATATAAGGGTTTATATGTGAAATGATTGAAGTATAAAAGTAAAATTCAGATTTACTTAAGGATTAATGTGTAAAAATACAAGTAATCATGACAATCCAGAAAAATTGTAAACATGCCCAAAATTTGATTAAATTTAGGTGGGCAAAGACAAAGTTAATTTAAATTCCATCTTTGTTTCAAAATGCAATCTAAAAAGCTGTAAACTTTGAGTTTCTGAACCTAGGCCCTAAAGCAATGTTGTAGAGTTTGAAAAACTCTACAACTTTTATTTGAGCATTTTCTCATTTGACCTGTGTAGCAGTGGGAAATCTTAGTTTACCGAGAGGTCCCTGAACTTTTTGGAAATTGCAAACAAGTCCTACTGACACCTGTTGCTTCTTTTTCCTCTGTCACTGCCGCTTCCCCCTCTGCTCTGCTCCTGCCACCGCCGCTCACCGCCGGCGCCGCACCCCAAGCTCCACCTCCTGCTGGGTTTTCCTTCCACGCGTCGCCCCATAGTCTTGCTGCCATTCCTAATTCCCTTTGCTAGCCTTCTCGCCGAGTGCCACGATGTTCTGGCACTGCCAGCGCCGCCTGAACGCCGGCCTCTCTCTGTTCGCCGCCCCGCCGCGTGGATGAAGCACTGGAGCTGTCGGTGTTTAACCGGCTGCCCACCGAGGGATATACCCAAGGTGGTAAGTTTTGGGTGAGGGGACGCCGAGATCAGGAACTCGATGGTGCAAGGAACACAAGACTTTTAGACAGGTTCGGGCTGCACGGAGCATAATACCCTACGTCCTGTATGGTGATTTGTATTTCCTTTGGTGTAGAATGACCTAATGATCTTCTTTTTTTGAGGGAGGTCCCTGACCTCCCTTATATATCCGAGAGGTCAGAGTTACAAAGATGCTAACCAACCCCCCATCGAGGGATCATACAAGAGCATATTCAAGTAGGTCCTCTCCGTGTTGGTTAGCTCTATCTCCTATTTAAACGGGATAAACAAGAGATAAACAGAATGAATAAGAGATAAGACGGGCTTAATCTCTTAGACTACGTAACGTGCCCAGCCCGGTGGCCCCGGGTCTGACAAGCCCCCGAGCTCTTTGTAGCTGAGTACTGCAGGCTTATCGAGTACTTTCGAAGTAGTCTTCGACTTCTTCTGAAACTTCGTCTTGAAGTCCTTCTTCGAGTACTTGTTTGGATGCATCGAAGCTATGAGGTGCTCATGCCCTGAATTTTTGTTATGGCGTGCGATTTAAAAATCGCACTCCATATGGAGTAGCCCCGAGCCTTAGGTTGAATCGGAGAATCAGGCTGAGGGTCCCACTTGTCTGTGACTCTACTTATCCTTCAAAAGATTTGAAAAAATAAGTAGTCGATGCCACGTATCCCGCAGCCCCCGAGCCTTGAATCCAAATCCCACAAAAATTTGGAGATAAGGATCCAATAACCGTGGCATGCAGGCGAAAAATGACAACATTGCAAAATTACCAAAACGATGGTACAGATGATGGGTATTAGATTATTAATTCGAAAAAACACTTTTTTCAGGCGAACAAACCCTGAAAAAATGATTAAACGAATATCCAATCCAAATAATCCATCAAACGACCCCTCATATTCGGAATATTCTCGGAAGTGACTCCTGAACTTCAGAACATTAACTTTTCCCCACCCCGCTGGTTATTTAACCCCACGATAGCGGTAGGAAAAAACCACGCTTTCAATCTGCATTCCATCAAAAGCCACCGAATTCCCCAATCCGAGCCAAGCACCGCCGCCATCCCCTCAAGGAGATTCTCCCGCTCCGACCTCCCCGCCCCTCTCCCCGCGACCCCCGAGCTTCTCATGGCCAGCGCATCGGAGATGGCGTCCAAGAAGTCAGAGATCGAGGGAATGAAGAAAGATGCGGAGCCATCGACCGCGGAGTGGACACACAGTAAGTGCTCCCTCAACCATCTGAACAAACTAGTTTCCGAGGGGTTGCTGCAAGAGAAGAACCTTGTCAATTGGCGCCCCTCTTTCCGTGAACCTTTCCCCATGGAGAATGTTGACGAAATCGTCACATTCTTCCATTTTGCTGAACGGGGATTGGCCCTCCCCACTTGTTCTTTCTTTCGTGGCCTTCTTTATTATTACGGGATTGAGCTCCATCACCTCAACCCTAATTCCATTTGTCATATTTCCATTTTCATCCACTTCTGCGAAGCATTTCTCGGAATCGAACCCCACTGGGATCTATTCCACTTCCTCTTCCGCGTCAAACCCCAGCCTACCACGAAGAAACTTGCTGTAGTGGGGGGCGCCGGCATCCAACTGCGACAGCAGGTCGGCGAAAAATACCTTTCATACAAATTCCCCTCAAACCTCCCTGGGTGGAAGAACCAGTGGTTTTACATCGAAAACCATGCGCCCCATCTCCCGACGAAGTCGAACAGACCGCCAGTGGTGAGGGGGGAATGGAACCTTGAACCCTCCGGCATGGAGATGATTCAAGTCAGAGAGCTGCTGGAGGCCATCGAGGCACAGAAGAAGAAGGGAGTGACCGGCGCCTCCGTCATGTTCTCATTTTACAAACGCCGCGTCCAACCCATCCAGCAGCGCTGTTGCCTGGGCTTCGAGTACACAGGCCCCGCTGACCCTTCTCGCATGTGCACAGAGGAGTTGCCAGATGAAGTCGCGCTCCAGCGAGTTCAGCGGGTGCTGCTAGACGTGGACGCCGTGCCGTACGTGCCCACGTTGTTCTCCGCACGAAATCCGCCCAAGACGGTAAGTATTCGACTTCTTTTCGCTGAAGAAATCTGCTATTGCACCGTTAATTGACTGAATAACTTTCTGCAGGGTCACACGGAGCTGTACTGCAGCTACCCGCCGCAACCGGACCTCCCCCGAGCGTATCATCTCCTCCCTTCTGCTGCCACTGCAACCAAGAAGGCTCAACTTGCTGCGGCTCAAGGCAGCAGCGAGTCCACAAAATGCGTGGACTCACAGGCGAGCGAAGGAGCCAAAGGAGCACTGCGTCGGGACAACTCCTCCGACCAGAGCGTGGAGTTGGCCGGCGCCCTCCCACCGGTGCCGAAGGGCCACTGACAAGTGCGCAAATGCAAGGCGCAAGAAGTCGATTCCTCCAGGTACTGAGTTGCTGTTTTGGCGAGTTGCTAAGTATCAATGATGCTGCATACTGACAGTATCTGCTTGTAGTCTCCCTGCTCTGCCACCCGTGACGGAGCCCGAAAGGGTGGAAGCAGGCCCTTCCGCCACCGCTGCGGTGACTATTGCCATGGCGGGGACCCCTCCATCGGCCGACCAAGCCTTGCCGCCGGCAACAGGTATTCCTCGACGGGCCTGGCGGGTGAAGAAGGCCGCCAAAAAGAAGTCGACACTGTGAGTTTTCTTCCTGCCGCTTGAAGATCTTGCTCTTGCCCACTTGGATAACAATGTCTTTGGTATCATCAGGGCTGCAAGCGCCGTACAACTTCAGATGGGCCCAGGCACGGCTACCGCGGCCCCAGAGCCATCACCCCGAGCTGATTCCTCCGGTGCAGAGCCTGCCCCGACTGCTGCAGCCTCCGAGCCCTCGGCGCCTGGGGGGCCAGTACCCACGGAGGTGGCCCATGAGGCAGATGCGGCGCTTCCCGACTCGCCGCCTCCCGAGCCCCGGCAAAAAGGAGCTGGACCTGGTGGCGGAGAACAAGTCGTGACCCTTGATGCCGCTCCTACCGATGGCACAGGTACGCGCTTATCTGCCCGCGACTGGTTACCGAAGGTCTAGGCACAATGTGTTGACTACATTGTATACTTGCAGGTGTACAGCAGCTGCCGCCCGGAGGTATCGCCGGGTCCTCGGGGAATCCACGTGAGGTGCTGAGGGCTAGGCCGGGGCACCAGAACGTCATCACCACCGACCTGGTGGACGACCTCCTGCTGTCGGCAGAAAACCTGAAGACCTTCAAGAGCACCTTCAAGGAGTTATACGACTTCTCCATGGTAGTACTTGGGTAATGTTCCAGATGTGCACATTGGTGAGTTGTTTATGACTCAATCTCCGTCTTTTGCGCAGCATGTAATCACCAAATCCTAGAAGAAGTCGGAGAAACTCCGCGCAGTTGTGAGTGACGCGCGAGAGTTAGCTGCCCTGGACAAGCGCGTCTCCAAGGAAATTACAAAGAATTGCTATCTACAGCGAGAGCTGGACATACTGAAGCAAGAAAGAACTCGAGAGACCTGGCTGCTCAAGAATCACCTGAAGAACCTCGAGAAGGCCAACTTCGAGCTCCAACAACAGCTCAAGGAGCAACAAGCAGAGTACCAGGAGCAGCTCAAGGCAGAGAAGAAGGCGCACCAAGGTAGGCCCTCGCTTCCCTCGAGTACTTTTCCTTAGTAGCTCCCCTTAGATGCTGAAGTACCCTTACCGCAGTGCTTAGGAAAATAACGAAACACAAAGAGGAGCTGCTTATTGACGTGAAGAATATGTTGTATCATCGTACAGATGATGTCGAAAGGCTGCAGAAGGTGATTGGCGATACTGAACGTCAGTTCGTCGACTGCCTTCAGCAAGTCAAAACGCTGGGCGAGAAGGACGAGCAGCTGCGCAAGGAGCTGGAGGACCTCCGGGGGGCCGCCCAGGAGCTGATGGACATGGTGGATCCCCCAGAAGAAGGCAAAGCGGGCCCGCAGCCCCTGCTGGAGCGACTCCGCGAAGCCCCGAAGAAATTGCTCAACTTCTTATCTGAGGCTCCAGTCGCATGCGTGAGCAATGCCCTCGCGTATGTGAAGTCCTTCGTGCCGAATGCGCAGCTGGGCATTTTCTCGCAAGGGATGGCGGCGGATTGTACGGATGAGCGATTCGAGGAGTACCTGCAAGGGGCCCAACCTGTAGCAGAACAAATTGTACACAGTGTACTACAGGATTAGGGTATGAGAAACAAGTAATCATTCTCTTATGTAAATACTTCACTTGATATCTCTACTTGTTTGCGTGCCTTAGCTGAATTGGGATCCAGGCTTACAGGGCTCAAGTAGTAGACGCTTCCCTGGGTGCAACGACCCGAAGGGTGGCTAATACTTGTCGAACGGATTAGCCATGACTCGATCGAGCGGGTCTAAACTTGTTAGGAAAGAATGTGAGCATCATCGTGGGGTTGCCGTGCATAGGGCAAAAAGGAGACTCCCCCGAGTGCAGCGACTCAGAGTGTAGTCGAAAGTCGCTCCTGCTGTGAGCGTGCTCTGTAAGCTAGGTAAGACCCGGACGGACGGATCAAGCTTGCAAGGAGCAGGTGCGGGCGGTGCCGCGAGCTTGCCATTCTTTTGGCAGAAACAAGACTGTTCTGAGTGCAGCCACTCAGGATGTAGTCGAGATAGCTCTTTATGCGAGCCTTTCCAGCGTGCTGCTGTTAAGCTAGTCGAGCGGATCGACTGCGTTGGAAAAAATGCGACTGCTGTCGCGTGCGACCATCCGAGGTTGCGGCGGAACTCGATGTGCAGAGGAGTTAGCCAGAGCCGAGGGTTCCGTCAGGAACGGGAGTCGAAGGGAGATGATCGTGGCCATAGCCCCCGCATCATTCACGACAAGAAGTCGATTTATGTACATATGTGTTTGCACGTGACCCTGGCCATCGTGTAAGTAAGAAGGCAGGTACAAAACGAGTCATGTGGCTCATAGCCTCCAAGTTGACACGGGGAGAAAAGATCTTCTGAGCCCCCGGGGATTTAGCGATCACCAGGCCTCGTCTTAAGGGTAGAACTTGCGCAGGTTCTGAATGTTCCAGGAGTTCGGGGCATCCTGACCCTCCGGATACTGTAGTCGATAAGACCCGGGCCTTGTAACCTGCTTGACGACGAACGGGCCCTCCCACCTTGAATTGAGCTTGTGTAGGCCTGATTCGTCCTGAATACAACGCAAGACCAAATCACCAACACTGAATGACCGCTCCCTGACGTTGCGATCATGATATCGCCGGATCTCCTGCAGGTACCGAGCTGACTGAACAAGAGCGATGCAGCGAGCTTCTTCCACAGAATCGAGCTCTAACTGCCGCGCCTCGTCCGCCTCGCCTTCATTGTACATTTCGACCCTTGGAGACTTCCACGTGATATCGGCTGGTAGAATAGCTTCAGATCCATATACGAGGAAGAAAGGTGTTTGTCTTGTGGCTTTGGATGGCTGAGTCCGAAGCCCCCAGATGACATGTGGCAGCTCATTCACCCATTTGCCTCCCTTCTTGCTATTTGCATCATAAAGTCTCTTCTTGAGGCCGTCGATAATCATCGCGTTCGCCCTTTTGACTAGTCCGTTGGCCCTTGGGTGTGCAACCGAGACATATTTAACTTCGATGCAAGCATTCTCGCAGAATTCCCAGAACTAGTTCGCCGTGAAGTTTGACCCCAAGTCCGTGATGATGGAGTTGGGGAAGCCGAAATGATGCAAAATATCCGAGATGAAGTCGACGACCCGATCTGGCGTGAGCTTGGCTATCGGCTTGTACTCGATCCACTTAGTAAACTTGTCGATAGCCACCAGAACATGGGTAAAACCGCCTGGCGCCGTCGTGAAGGGCCCGATCATGTCAAGACTCCAACAGGCAAAAGGCCAGGATGGTGGTATGGTGATGAGGCTGTGAGCTGGAACATGCGTCTGTTTGCCGAAGAATTGACAATTTTGGCACCTGCGCACGAGATCCTCCGTGTCGGTCACTGCGGTGGGCCACCAGAAACCGGCTCTGTAGGCTTTCCCCACCAGCGTTCTTGAAGCCGCATGGTTGCCGCAGACGCCGTCGTGGATCTCCCGCAGTATGTCGTAACCATCGTCCTTTGTGACGCACTTCATGAGAACTCCTGACCGAGCGCCTCGCCGATAGAGCTTGCCATCGACCAGGACGAAACCCTTGCTTCTTCGCAAGATGCGAGCTGCTTCTACACTCCTGGCGTCGATTCCCGCTGGTAGTCGTTGATCTCG
Organism: Panicum hallii; assembly: GCF_002211085.1. Lineage (NCBI taxonomy): Eukaryota > Viridiplantae > Streptophyta > Magnoliopsida > Poales > Poaceae > Panicum > Panicum hallii. The sequence goes on from NC_038042.1 coordinate 20,431,214, forward strand.
AATGAAGTCGATAAAAGCCCCTCGCCAGTCCTCTTCCAGCACCATAACCTCTTGATCGGGTTGTTGGGGACCCACGTCGATGGCTACCTGCGGAGAAGACTTGATGGATGGCTGTTTGAGCTCCTGGACGAAGACTCCCGATGGGACCTGGGCATGCGTGGACCCCAGTTTGGACAGGGCGTCCGCGCCAACATTGTGCTCCCGCAATACATGGTGAACCTCCAGGCCGGAGAATTTGCTTTCCAATTTGCGCACTTCCTGTACATAAGCCTCCATTGTCTCCTTGTTGCAGTCCCATTCCTTATTGACCTGTTGGACGACAAGAAGAGAGTCACCATATACAAGTAGTCGCTTGATCCCTAGTGATATCGCCAAACGAAGCTCGTGAAGCAAAGCTTCATACTCGGCTTCATTGTTGGATACCGCCCACATGATCTGAAGGACGTATTTCAACTGCTCACCTCATGGAGAAATAAGCAGAACCCCAGCGCCGCCGCCGTCGAGCTTGAGAGACCCATCGAAATACATGGTCCAGTGCTCTGGCTTGTCCACTGGGGTTGGGACTTGATTCTCCCTCCATTCAGCCATGAAGTCGACTAGAGCCTGTGACTTGATTGCAGTGCGTGGCTTGAAGTCAATTGACAAAGCCCCCAGTTCCACTGCCCACTTGGATATGCGACCCGTGGCATCTTGATTATGAAGAATATCCGCCAGTGGAAAGTCCGTAATCACAGTGATCTTGTACTCGTAAAAGTAATGGCGTAGCTTTCTTGATGTGATTAAGATTGCATACAAGAGCTTTTGAACAGCAGGATACCGTACCTTGGATCCGGAGAGGACTTCGCTGACGAAGTAGACAGGCCTCTGCACTCCAAACGCATGGCCTTCTTCGCCTCGCTCGACTACAATAGCACTGCTGACAACATGAGTTGTTGTCGCGATGTAAAGTAGTAGATCCTCCCCTGGCAACGGTGCTGTAAGGATTGAAGGTGACTGCAGATGTTGTTTCAGATCCTGCAAGGCCCGCTCAGCCTCCTCCGTCCATTGGAACTTATCTTGGCATTTCAGGAGCTTGAAAAAAGGTAGTCCTCTCTCCCCGAGCCGGGAGATGAACCTGTTCAGAGCCGCCATACAACCTGTTAACTTTTGCACATCCTTGATCGTGGCCGGAGCCTCCATATCAGTGATGGCCGTGATCTTTACAGGGTTGGCTTCAATGCCCCGATTGCTGACGATGAACCCGAGCAATTTCCCTAAAGGTACTCCAAAGACGCACTTGGTGGGATTGAGTTTCCATCGAAATCTGCGCAGACTGCTAAATGTTTCTTCCAAATCTACGATCAAGTTATCGGAATCCCTGGTCTTGATGACCACGTCATCCACATAGGCCTCAACATTCCGGTGCAGCTGATCCGCGAAACACATCTGGATCGCACGCTGGTATGTTGCTCCTGCGTTTTTCAACCCAAAGGACATTGTTTTGTAGGCGTAAGTCCCGTACAGGGTGATGAAAGCAGTTTTGATTTGGTCCTCCTCCTTGAGCGCGATCTGATGATACCCTGAGTAACAATCAAGAAAACAAAGAAGGACACAACCAGCCGTCGAATCGACAACTTGGTCAATGCGCGGTAGCCCAAAATGATCTTTTGGGCAATGCTTGTTGAGATCAGTGTAGTCGACACACATTCTCCATTCATTGTTCTTTTTCTTTACAAGAACGGGATTCGCTATCCACTCTGGATGGATTACTTCTTTAATGAATCCAGCCGCGAGAAGTTTAGCGATCTCCCATTTAATGGCCTCTCGCTTGTCGTGGGCAAACCTCCGCAGGCGTTGCTTCTTAGGCGTAGCCTTCGGGTGTACATTCAAAGAATGCTCGATCAACTCCCTAGGCACCCCTGGCATATCCGCGGGTTTCCATGCGAATATGTCTCGGTTAGCCTAAAGGAAGCTGACGAGCGCGAGTTCCTATTTGTCACCCAAGCCCGCACCGATGACGGCGGTCTTAGATGAATCTCCCTGCTGGAGCTGGATCGTCTTGAGGGCCACGTCATCAGTCGACTGGATGCTCGTCTTGTTGGCCTTCTTGGAAGGAATCTCCAGCCCGGTCTGGGAGAGCTGCTGCGCGGCCGCAAGTACTTCTCCCGAAGCATCTGGCACGCGAGTAGTCGAAGCGTATTGGATCGCCTCCTGATTGCAGTAATACGACCTTTTCAAGTCGCCGCGAAGGGTGAGCACTCCACCGAGTCTTGGCATCTTAAGAAGCAGATAGACATAATGCGGCACTGCCATGAACTTGGCAAGCGCCGGACGACCCAGTATTGCATGGTAAGAAGAGTCAAAAGTAGCCACTTCGAATTTGATAAACTCAATACGATAATTCTCCCGCGTGCCGAAGGTGACTGGGAGGACCACCGTACTAAGCGGGTGCGCCGCATTACCTGGAATGATGCCGTAAAAGGGGGACTTGCTGGAACCAGCATATCCTTGAAATCCAGGCCCATTTTCTTCAAAGTGCTGACGAAAATGAGAGTGAGCCCGCTCCCGCCATCGATCAGGACCTTGGTAAGCTTGACCTCCGCCACCACAGGATCCAGGACCAAGGGGAACTTTCCGGGCTCAGAAAAGCTCATCCACTGGTCATCACGAGAGAACGAGATGGGGACCTCCGACCAACGGAGTGGTCGTGGTACCGCCGGCTCGATGGACAAAATCTCCCGGAGGAGCAGCTTCTGATCCCTCCTGGAACAAAAATCCTCGTCTCCCCCGAAGATGACGTTGACAACCTTTAACGCATCTTGAAACTTCGGGTTGCGCCCATGATCCTCTTGATCACCATCCTCAGGTTCTTTGTCAGCAGGCTTCTTGTTCTTCTTTCCGCCTCCGGAGTTGCTGAACGTCCTCCGAAGGTGGTAGCAGTCGATGGCGGCGTGGTTGGCGCCCGGGTGCCACGGGCACTTCTTCTGCAGGAGCTTCTCGAACTCCTCCTGCGTTGTCAACTTCTTGCCCCGTGAAGGACGATCGATAGCCGCGATGACCTCATCTGGCTTTCGTTTCCGGGGTGGCCCCGAAAAGTCCCGCTGGCCCTTGTCGCTGCGGTTGTCGTTTGGGCGCCGCAGATTGCTGTCTTGACGCCGCGGGAACCGCTCCCACATCTTCTCCTCCTGCTCGGACCAACCGTGCATCATATCACGAAGGCCCGCAACAGTTTTCGGCCTGTTCCGCCCGAAATCCCTGTATATGCCCGGGTCGGTGATGCCGTTGTAGAAACAGTCGATGATGTCCTCCTCCGAGATGTTCGCGATGGTGGCGCGAACGTCGAAGAATCGACGCGTGTAGGACCGCAGAAGCTCGTTACGTTCTTGCTTGCACTGGGCCAGATCGTGTCGAGTACCTACACGGGTAATCGCTCCCTGGAAATTGTCGATGAAGACCTTCTTAAGTCGTTCCCAGGAGTCGATGGAGTTGCTGCCGAGGCTCTCCAGCCAAGTGAGCGGTGCAGGGTCCAAAGCCATCGGGAAGTAGATGACTTTGGTGACGTTTGAACCCCCTGCAACCTCAATGGCCGTGGAGTAGCAACGGAGCCACTGCTGAGGAGCTTGCTTGCCGTCATACTTGGTGATGCCGATCGGCTTGAAGCCCTCTGGGTACTTGTAGCTGCTGAAACGAGCAGAAAAAGCAGGAAATCGATCGCTACAGTCAGTACCTTCAGCTTCGACTTCCTCGTGGGTCTTGCGCCTGGAGGAGATCACGGTCCGCGCATCGCGACCCTCATTGATGTGCTGGCGCAGGTCCCCCGAAGGAGGTCGAAGATTGACCTGTCGCGGGTGACCCCCTTGCGGTGGTTGTTGCCTCCCGCCAGGGGCCTGGCTCCCACGCGCATTGTCGTTGCTGATCTGGTGTCGAGGACGGCCGCCAGCCGTTCGGCTGTGAGCCTGACTTCGACTCTCGCCCACGCGCTCCTCCCTAATGGTAGGCGCCGGGTTGTGTTGATCCAACTGGATCCAAGACCTCTGCGCGTAGAGGAGTGCTTGACGTACCTCCGGATCGTGGCTGCGCTCGAGGATGGCCGTCACCCTGGCGATGTTGGCCACCGGAGTCCGAAAACCCCATCCGCTGACGGCGGCAAACTCAGGGTCAAGCTCGCGATGCATAGATCGCCTGCGCTCATTGGCCCTCCTCCGCCGGATTGTGCGGGCCCTGTTCCTGGCCCTCCGCGCCTCATGATCGGCGTCGTTCTCATCATCGACGTTGGCCATGATCTCATCCTCGGAGATCACTTCAAAGCTGTCGATGGGAAAGTCCCCACCATCCTCGCCCTCTTCGGCCATTAGCACCTGGCGGGAGGAAAGGTCATGAGAGCTTTCGTCGACTAGTTCAATCGACCCCTCCGCCGCGGTGGCCAATGGCCTGCCCTCTTGGAAGGGCAATGGCTCGAGGTGAGCCACAAGCCGACCCTCTGCCTCGAGTAGACTGGAGTGCATCATGCCCCTCCAATGCACAATGCGCCCCTTCGGCAAGGAAGTGATCACCAAGTCACCGGGACCAGAACAACCCGAAGCCCCCCGACACACGGTGGCTTCAGGTTTTCCATCCTGGAGCAGCAAGTCCAGATCCTTCTCTAACATGGAGAGGGATCCAGATTCGTTGGCCTCCTGAAGATCAGTGGCCGGTTTGCATGAGCCGAGTTGAGATCGGCCATGCGGATCCCTAGATTGGAACAAGTCCAAACCAGGGGAAGTTGTCGCAACACCAGAAGAAGTTGAGCTTGGAACAGATTCCATCTCGATCTGTGCTGAGGAAGTATGGAGTGGCAAGTTGTCGAGCTCATCGACGAACTTGTCGAGGCCGCTGCGAGGATCCGCAGCGAAGGTTTTTGGCCTCATGTCGATGAGGAATCGCCGAAAGTTGCCTGCACCATCTGCGATGCAAACCCACGAGCCAAAAATGAATGTCGTACCCTGAGAGGGAATTGACCTGACGAAATTGAAAGATGCCATTGAGCTCGCCGATGGATCTTCGACGCGCCCCCTACCTGGCGCGCCAGCTGTCGGTATTTAACCGGCTGCCCACCGAGGGATATACCCAAGGTGGTAAGTTTTGGGTGAGGGGACGCCGAGATCAGGAACTCGATGGTGCAAGGAACACAAGACTTTTAGACAGGTTCGGGCCGCACGGAGCGTAACACCCTACGTCCTGTATGGTGGTTTGTATTTCCTTTGGTGTAGAATGACCTAATGATCTTCTTTTTTTGAGGGGGGTCCCTAACCTCCCTTATATATCCGAGAGGTCAGAGTTACAAAGATGCTAACCAACCCCCCGTCGAGGGATCATACCAGAGCATATCTCAAGTAGGTCCTCTCCATGTTGGTTAGCTCTATCTCCTATTTAAACGGGATAAACAAGAGATAAACAGAATGAATAAGAGATAAGACGGGCTTAATCTCTTAGACTATGTAACGTGCCCAGCCCGGTGGCCCCGGGTCTGACAGGAGCCCCCGAGCTCTATCTTGTGGGCGCATCAGTACAGCAAGGATCCCCTCGACTCATTTCTTCCGTTAGCTCGCCATTTCCTCGCCCCCAAACCCCGGAACGCCGTCGCCATTTCCCCCGCAACCCGGCGAGCTCGACGCCGCGCATGGACCCACCCCTGCAGCCCTCCTCCACCCAAGCCAACCCTACTAGAAGCTTTCCCCTAGTTCCCTGAAGCTGCTAGGCCCGGCCATCGCCGCCCAGCTTGCCCGGAGTGCCGCCGCCGAGGCCATTCCCGCCGCCGGCCGTCTGCTCCACGCGGGCAGGCCGCTACACAACCCTAGAAGCCCAATCAAGCACCTCCCAAGGTAGCCCCCGATCTCCTCTAGCTAATCCCCCTCTCTTCCCTCGCCACCGTGAACCGAGCTCACCGGATTTGGCCGGTCAATTTCCGCCTCTCCTCTCTGACCACGGCCAGGGGCTTTGTTGGAGAAGAAAAGGAAGTTTCAGGGGGTTTTGTGCTAAATCTAGGGGCTATTTGTAAAGCTTGTTTGAGTCTCCCTTATTCTCTGCTGTGAACTTTAAAAATGTATAGAAAACAGTACAAAAATCAGAAAAATGTCAAATTAATTGGGTTAGGATCCTTGTGATGAATTCTACAACTTTTGTTTCACAATCATGCTATGAAAATGCATAGTTTGTTCTGTATTTTAAATACAAGTAAAGGGATGCTTTAATTAAATCTTGTGATCCATAGCCTTGCTGCTGTTGATTTTTGGAGCATGTGTTGCATATGTCTTGAGTAGCCTTGTGTAAATTTTTGAGGCTTAGATCAGCCCTCTAGCTAGAATATTTTGCTACCTTTGTTATATGTTAATAAAACAATCACAAGTTAATTTCAAAAGCATCTGTTCATATTTATGGATGAAATTTCTACCATAACTTGATATTTATAAGTATGATCCATCATAAATATTTGAGAATCAGAAACCTAATATAACTTGAGTTATAAGTTTCAAGCTTAAATTCAAAGGTAATTCATAAATAATAATTATTATGCATGAAAAATTATGAAACTTTTCTGGAATATTAATCTTGAGTAGTTTATGATGTCCTTAAATTTTGAACCCTAGTTTTAGTGTAAAACTCCAGTTATAATTGCATCTCGAAATTTCAATTTTGATCTTGTTTAATTTTGTGTCTTAGTTTCTTTTAGAATAAAATTCCAAGAAAATTGCAGTAAATATATCTAATACCAATCTATGCTCAGTAATTTTTGTAGCTCCTGTTTTGAAATATCTGGCTCTGTAAAAATTCTTTCAAGATAAACATATTGTTTAATTAAGTAATTTGTTCTGATTTATCTATTGCACAAAATATTTAAAAAAATTAGGGTAATGTTATTTCCATTAAACCCACTTAGGATAGTTTCATAGTATTAATTTATTTTTCCTAACTTAAGGTTTGCTTAATTAATCAAAAGTCAGCCATAATTAAATAATAACCTAAGGTTAATTACAATGTTTAGTTAATAAAATAAATGAAGTTACTAAGTGTGTTTAGTTGTTGCTTATGGTAACCTAACATGCTACCTAATGTAGTTAGTTGGATGTTTAGGGTAACCCACCCTGTTGCCTAACGTAACTAGTTAGTTTGGTTGATACTCAATAAATGACTGCCCAGTACAGGGTAGTTAGGTTGTTTGTTGAAATATAGTGTTCTTTTGTTTGGATTGCAACTTTATTATGAAATAATATAAAAGAATGTGCATTCCATAACTTATAACTCTGCATCTCATATAGACTCGACCACTCTTGCCGACGGGGACTACGAGCTCGTTCTGGAACAAGGAGTGGAATCCGCTGAAGATCCCGGGAACGTCGTCGAAAGTTTAACTGAAGCTCCGAACCAAAGTTCAGAAAACTTTGACCCTACTGTCCCCAATCCTACGCAAGAAGGCAAGCCCCGGACATAACCCCTACTTTATTTACACTGCACACTATACTATTTATATATATCTTTATGCATTAAGTTCTTAGGAATTGTTTGGAAACCTTAGTTGCATAATTCCAGGAACCGATGTATTGAACACTAGAACTTGAGTCCAAATAGCTGCTCTGCTTATAGGACCGGTAGAAGTCGAGTGATTTCCTGTCACTCGTGCGATATAGGAATTGTGGTGTCTACATTTCTGTTATCATTATAAGGATGACGGACGGGAGTTTTATGATGTATCATGGTTGAGATGATACCCCGTCTGTGTTGTTGAACTGGATAAGGCCGCAGTGTGTGGTAGCGGTGGTTAAGCGATTGAAAGTACTAGCCACATGCCGTGAAATATGGTAAGCGGTAAGCCTAGTAACCAATCGGCCCGAGGAGTGGACATACCCCCCACCACATGTATTTGGTTCTTTTGGTTACTTTGTTCGACGTGTAGGAATACGTGTTGCTGGGCAACCAGGAGTACGGGTTTTGTAGTCGCGCTACAGACGTACATCCTGCACTTTGGAAGTGCGTATGGTCCTACAGTCGCTTGTGGTGGCACTACTCCACGAGTCGGAATGAAAGGCAAACGGTTGCTTCGGAACGACCCTTTGGTGTTCCAAGCTTGTGTGTTAGGTTTACCCTTGCAAGGTTTTGAAATTTGATTCAGGAATCTTCCGTTTCTCGCGGAGATTGAGACTGCTTAATCCCTTTGCCACATAGAGTAACAAGAGCAACTTTGTGATTATCAAAGATGATGTTTGATTAAAGATTCTACCATGTTTGAGTAGTTTTAGGTGCTTACCTAGAATGGTTAATTAACTAAAATCTAAAAGCTAAAAGTTGAAAATAAGGATCTACTCTTTGTTGCTTTTCAGCTGAAAACCCTACCCAAAACCTGAAAAGCCTGCATAAGTCTAGATACATGGCTAAGTATACCATGAGCGGGTAAGTCTTGCCGAGTATTAGTATACTCAGCCTTGCTTTTGTTGATTTACTTCAGGTAATCTCCCTGATGAGCCAGCTTTCATTACACCATGGCCCTACCCCTTGCCTGATGGTTGGTCCGTGGAATGGGATCCGTCCCCGGCCAACACAGATTCCACCGAATGATATCATGCCAGGGCTAGCATGATATCCGTAATAACGACATGTACAGTGTTCGTGTTTTCAAACTCCGCTGCTGTAACTTAAAACTTAAACCGTTTTGTAATAATATCCCTCGTTGGACACTGATGTTACTTTTATATCCTTATGTAATATATCTGCCTGTGATGTAAAGTGCAATGGCATTTATATCTCTGGACTCGCCTTCGTGCGAGGTACCTTGTTGGATCCTGCTTTCGGTGGTTTATCGGGACGTTACCCGACAGACCAAGGGATTATACCGTTTGAAGCACGAGGTAGCCCTCAAGAGAGGACTCGCGTACTTGAGCCGGTGTAATTCAGGTTGGTTCTGCCACAGCTGGTATCAGAGCTAACAAGTGTACCTTGGAGATATATTGAGCCTTAAAAATAATTTATAGTATAAAAATTTTGATTAATCAAGTATTTGCGAACTACGTTGGGTTCGTTAAGGTTTATGTATAGTACGTAAAGCCCTAGGGTAATATTAAGAAGGGAATTAGAGGTGGCTGTAGTATATATAGCATTACTTTTCCGTTGAAACTTAAATTCATGTACAATTCAACTTTACTTTCTGTAACGACACCTTCGATCGTGAGGTAAGAAGGTAAGGATCCTCAGCCAACTGAGGGAGCTTGGCCTTCCTGTCGGTGATGCGAACCGAACGCTGTTTCTCAAACAGTGGCTTACTTGAGATGCTGCCAATGTACCAACTTTGATTGACTACATTGGGAGTAGATGGTTCGGCGCAGGATATGGCGATCGCTGTTCATACCCCCGCATTTTGCGGTACCCCCGTGAATACGTTGTTTCGATAACGTATGTTAACGTTGTCTGTACGGCGGTAATTGTACAGATGTTGTTTCTATAGTGAGCAGTAATGAATGGGGACGCTTTCATGACATGCTGGCATGAAAGGTTCATTGGATATATATATGTATTATGGTTTTCTGCAGGTACACTAACCACGATTACGAATCTAGGTCGGATAGGGCTTATCGACTAGTTAATAGTGAGAGCCGTATGTATTATGCCACCGAGATTAACTACGTAAGTCCGAAGTTATTCGGCAGTTGTTTTTGGTTGAGAGGTCGATTAGTGCGTGCATGCATAATACACTAATCAACAAAAATCGATGCATAAATATTTGTTATCGGTTGGTTTTTCTTAGTTTGGGTAAGTAAAGATCTTTATCGGGTATCTAAGTATCCATCTGATTTCCAGCCTTTGCTGCTATCAGAATCAGCTATCTTAATCTATTTACCTTGTAAGTTCTCAACAGGGTAAAAATATCTTACCATTTGCATTGTTGTCGCAGATGGCTGCTCCTTCCAATGCCTTTTGGGATCAGGAGGGGCACTTCCACACCAATGCTTTACATTGGGAAGGGTTTCCTCGTCTCTTATGGGAATCCTTAAGTCTGTTCCACTATACAGAGCCTCCTCAATATGATGGGGTGGAATATCGCGAAGAGGGAGTTCCTCGATGCCGGGTTAAGATGATAATTCCTCAACACCCTTTCCGCTCCTCATGGCATCCCATAGAAGTGGAAGTGGTCGAATATCGTCTGGTTGATACCCTTGAAACCACTGCCTTGGAAGCTATCAAACTTTTCTGCAATCAACATCCAACATAAGTTGCCGCATATCCTATTGGTTTATTTCCTACCATAGACCCTGGTAATTTGGAATGGAATTTTCGGACAGAGCATCTTGGCCATATGCTAGGAGATCTGGCTGAAGAAACGGTTCGTAGCATTACTAGGTTTATGGATGTGCAACATCATTACCAGATTTTGCTGCGTCATAGCATGAGTCAATTAACTTGTGCGGCTCAAAGTCATTATCGGAATGTTGACCGCCAAGTTACTCAAATAGTGGAATTACAAGCCCTGGTGACTCAAAAGGATGAAATCATCGCAGCACGAGATGAGACCATCCTTCACCGGGAAGATCAGATCAACGAGAGTGATCATATAATCACTCAACGTGACACTGTCATTGAATTCCTACAGGCACAAATTCATGATCTGATACTTGAGGCTGATGATGCTCAGGCTCACCTTGAGGAACTGCAGCAGCAACCGATACTACCTGCTACACCCGTAATGCCTGAAGAAGAAGAAGAAGAAGATCCGGAAGAGATTGAGGGTGTCTCAGAGCTTGAATCCGAGCACGGGTATCCTGTTCTTAGTCCCTATCACTCTCCCTCTGGCAGTCAGTCTTCTGTAGGCAACTTCGACGATTTCTAGTTTCGTAAATCGTCGACTAGCTAGATGTAACTTGTGGGGAGTGTAATAACTTAGGTAGTGTGTAACTTAGCTAGATCTCATGCCATTTGTTGTAACATAGATGGCTTGCGTAGGGATCTTTCGGATGTGTGATGTGGAGAACGATCAGAATCAGTGTTGTAATATAAGTTTCCTGTTTTATCATCTTGTTCACTATCCCTATGATTCTGAAATGAGATGATTGAATGGAGTGTATGCATTGTTTATCTAAGTCGTATATCTTCTGAAATTGGGAGTAAGGCTATATGGTTAATGATGGACATCTCCTTTGTTTCAGATGGTTGGAGCCACGCGCGGAACCCTGGAAGATTTCCGGGCAGATCAGGCTAGCGGTTGATGAGGACATCACTAGCATGGATACGACCATATTAGTGCCTTCTTGTCCAAAGGTGAATCAACTCCATATCAAGATTAAATTTGATACATTTGAACAATTAATGCTGCACGATGATTTCTGTGCATTCTCGTTTTCAGAATTACTTGACTGGATAAAGCCGTGTGTGGAAATTACATGGAAAACATGGAGGACCAAAGAAATAGATTGGGGACCAAGCCCAAGTCTTCCCAATATTCTCCACCAGGCCACCACGTCACTTTTGGTGCAAGGAAAGGAAGAGTTCAAATCCAACACGTTTTGGATATTGGATTCGGACTGCAGGATAGAATCAAGTTGTAACGGCTGCCACGACTTCATACGGACTCCAATTGGGGAGTTCTTGGACTTCACGGAAAGCTTATAAAGTCTACTTTCATATGGATCTGGACTCATGTCCATATCTTCTTCGAGGCAGCCACAATCGTTGATTTACTATAAAGACCTTTCTGTCCACGGTGCTGCGTCACCTGATTTTGGCCCGATGGGGCGTGTATCAATTGGGGCCCAATAGGGGCGCATCCTAGGGTTTAGGGATGACCTCCACCACATCCTGGTCATCCTCTACCCTCTCATATACCTCCATAGCCACCACAAACAGATTGGGTTTTTGTTTTGTTGAAAGTTTAGCCATTGCTACTTGCTTGTAGATGCATGTGTCGGCTAGACCATCCGTTCTACTCGATTCAGAACCCCACCTTTGTGATTTTAGATTGGTTCTTATCTCCATATTTGCAATTGAGTTGCTTGTTCTACTTGTTCTTGCTTGTTCTTCGATTACTTGCAGGACGAGTGCCCTAGTGGCCGGGTGTTGCGCTCCACAAGATCGCAGCAGCCATTGGAGGTGGTGTATCGGTTGCTAAGGCGCAGCATCCTTGGAAGGCTGTAGTCGGGCTGTGAACATCGTCTGCATCCACCAATCGAGTTATCCATCCCCTCTCACCGAAAGATTGGGAACAAACCCTAACGGGTTCGCATCAGTTGGTAATCAGAGCAAGGTTGTTCGGTGAGAGACTTCCAATCCTTCGCTATTTTTATTTTCCTATAGTCCAGAAAAAACCAAAAATAGTAGAATTTTTTCCCCCACCGCAATCCTATAGACCCTTTTGAGCCTTTACTAGTACTTCTTAGTTAGGGCTTGTTGAGTTTTCGGTTGCATCGGTTGTGTCGAGTTGCTGGTCTTAGTTGTAGTCCTTTAGAGTTTCGAGTTCTTGTCACCAAATTTTGTTTCGGAGTTTCAATTTAGCCGGGGAAGAAAACTGCTATAGTTTCTGTGTTCAGTATCCGATTTGGGAGTTTTAAGATAATCTAGAGAGCTTAACTTGTGCTCTTTCCAACGGATCTAACCTTGGTCACAAACTCCATCTGAGCGCTCCAAAATCGACTTGGAGATTTGTGCGTTTGGCTGTCTGAAACAAGTTTTGTCATTCTGAGTTGGTAGAGGTTGTATATTTTGATTCTGGAGGTGTGTTGTGACTTTCTTTTGTGTCCAGGCTCGCGCCTCTAGCACGGTCTAGGTTAGGACCAGCACACTCCCGCTGTTGAACGATTACTGAGCTTGCTTTTGTGACTAATGTGGTGCTAGTATTTCCTTGTGTTTTTTTTAGCCCACCTATAGCTCCACATATCTGACTATGGCTTGATAGGTTTTGTTGCTGCAGCACCGATACACTTCTTTCCAGGTGCTTGACTTGTTGGTTGTCGACCTGTCCTATTTTGGCTTGGTAAGAACTTTGTAAGAGCTTGTTTTAAACAAGTTGAGTTTGAGAGTTTTACAACCAACACACCCTATTAGTTTATAGGAGGATACATATTATTTTTGTGTTTCTTGTTTTCTACTAATCATGGCAGGTGATACGGTGGTTTTTGAGCTAACGGAACTACACCTTCAGATTCAGGATGTCATTCAACACTTGCCACTATATGATGGTAAGTTTGATCCTAAAGGATATGTTAAATGGGAACTAGCAGTACATTTAGAATTTCGTAAACATGATTTGTCAGAAGAGCAAAAAATTCTAGCTGCTGGTGGAGTTCTTATTGATTATGCTTTGGCTATTTGGAAATGCTTGTGTAGACATGATAAGGTACCTAAAACATGGAATGCGTTGAAAACTATTTTGAGAGAGTACTTTGTTCCTGAATATTATGCTAATCATTTGCTTGCTAAGCTACAAAGTTTGAAACAAGGTAGTAACACTGTTGAAACATACTACTTAGATCTCCAGATTCTCATGTTGCAATGTGGTTTGATAGAATGCGAAGATGCTATTGAAAATAGAATTTTGAGAGGGCTGAACAAAGAAATCTATGATATTCTTGTTCATGAAACATATACTTCCTTGACTCAATTGTTAAAATTAGCTTGCACTGCTGAAAATGAGATTTTGTTAGCCTTGCATACTTGCAATGAAGAAGTGCTTTCAGCAGAGGAGATTCCTTTTGTTCCTGTGTATGGTTTTAACAATTTGCAGAAAATTGGGCCCATCTCCAACTCGGGAGATGAGCTGCCATGTGCATCAATGGATAATCAAGAAGACAAGCTTCTTCTGCCATCCTTTCCTAAGGAGGCTCATATAGGTAATGTATGGAGTGCTTCAGATACTAGAGGTGAGTGCCATCAGGATCAAACGCAATTGTCCACTTATCATGCTACTAGAGAACAACAAATAGTGGAAATCATTGCTGATTTGCCTTTGTTACATGGTGATTTGTTTGTTGATCCTTGTGATAAAGAGGAGTTGTGTGATCATACTTCACTCAAATCTACCACACAACTAGTACATGGACCTTTCTGTCCATGGTGCTGCGTCACCTGATTTTGGCCCGATGGGGCGTGTATCAATTGGGGCCCAATAGGGGCGCATCCTAGGGTTTAGGGACGACCTCCACCACGTCCTGGTCATCCTCTACCCTCTCATATACCTCCATAGCCACCACAAACAGATTGGGTTTTTGTTTTGTTGAAAGTTTAGCCATTGCTACTTGCTTGTAGACGCATGTGTCGGCTAGACCATCCGTTCTACTCGATTCAGAACCCCACCTTTGTGATTTTAGATTGGTTCTTATCTCCATATTTGCAATTGAGTTGCTTGTTCTACTTGTTCTTGCTTGTTCTTTGATTAATTGCAGGACGAGTGCCCTAGTGGCCGGATGTTGCGCTCCACAAAATCGCAGCAGCCATTGGAGGTGGTGTATCGGTTGCTAAGGCGCAGCATCCTTGGAAGGCTGTAGTCGGGCCGTGAACATCGTCTCCATCCACCAATCGAGTTATCCATCCCCTCTCACCGAAAGATTGGGAACAAACCCTAACGGGTTCGCATCAGCGGTTCTCAACAACCGCCACCGCCACCTCCTAACCTTGCCGAAGTTATGGCTCGGCAAACTGAACTTCTCAACTTGCTGGTACAAGCACAACAAAACCAGCAACGTCAGCAGTTCCGAGGAGGTCGTGATGACCACAATCCTCCCGTGGCTAGTTATCAGGATTTCATCAGTACCCAGCCTCCATTCTTCAGTAAAGCTGAAGAACCCTTGGGTGCCGATGCTTGGCTCCATATCATTGAATCGAAGTTCACTCTATTGACAATACCTTGTGCGGACTCAAGCAAAGCTTCCTTTGCCGCCCAGCAACTCCGTGGTGCTGCTCGGATCTGGTGGGATAATTTCTACACCATGCAACCTGCAGGGCACGTTATCACCTGAGATGAGTTTCGGGCAGCCTTTAGAGCACATTATATTCCTGAAGGATTGCTGGAGTGAAAGTTGAATGAATTCTTGGCACTTACTTAAGGCACCAGTACAGTCCTGCAGTACACACAGAATTTTAATCATCTGTGTCAATATGCGGGATATCATGTGGATAATGATGCCAAGAAACAAGATCGTTTCCGTCGGGGCCTTAATACCAAGCTCAAGGAACGCCTGAATCTTGTGAGGGCTAATACTTTCAGCGAGCTGGTTAATATGGCCTTAACTCAAGAAGATTGCATCGTGGCGCATTATGCTGAGAAGAAGAGAAAGAACCCTACTGGACCCTCGAGTGCTCAACCACCGAGGTATCGGGTTGTTCCCAACACACCGTCCCGAGCGCCACAGCGGAATGCCCCAACTGGTAGGCTGGTTTTCAGGCCGCCCCAACAGCAAGGAAGGTATAGACCTCCCGTTCCTTCGCAACAACTACAATAATCTGGCCCACGGCCAACTGTTCAACAAGTGCCACAGAGAAGCAGCAATTATCGCTGTTTCAATTGCGGAAGCGCGGATCATTTCATCAGAGATTGTCCGCGGCCCAAGAAACCTAATCAAGGGCAGAGCTCTACACAGGGGAACCAGAACAAGGGCAAGAAACCGGTAATGCAAGTCCGGCAAGGGCGGATTAATTTCACCACTCTTGCAGAACTTCCCGATGGAGCTCCCGTCATGTCGGGTACATTCTCTATTCACCACAAACCAGTTGTTACATTATTTGATTCGGGAGCAACACATAGTTTTATTAGTAACAACTGTGGTACCCGAATAGGACTCGATCTTAGTTCTACCCAGGGGTCATATATGATCTCTACCCCTGGAGGAAATATTACCTCCAACCAAATGAGTAGAAATGTGCCAATTCAGTTAGGTAGTAAAGAAATCAAAACTGATTTGGTTTTACTAAGTTTGGAGGGTATTGATATTATACTTGGGACAGACTGGATGACTAAACATCAAGTACGGCTAGATATTTCTTCCCGAGTTGTTGAAATTGATTCACCATACTATGGGATCACCACCCTTTATCTGCCTCAGCCAGAATGTCTGCATCCTTGCACTTATGCCATCACAAATATCCAAGTCAAGGATATTCCTATAGTATGTGAATACCCCGATGTCTTTCCAGACGACTTGCCTGGAATGCCACCAGATAGAGACATCGAGTTTATCATTGAACTTCAACCGGGCACTGCTCCTATTTCAAAGAGGCTGTATCACATGCCTCCAAATGGCGCCCAAGAGATCTGAGAAGGATGGGAAGAAGAAGGAGGCGCAGCCGCCGTCTGGGGAGTGGACACACAGTAAGTGCTCCCTCAACGACCTCAATAAGCTTGCTTCCGAGGGATTGCTCCAAGACAAGAGTCTTGTCAACTGGTGCCCCTCTTTTTGCGAACCTTTCCCCATGGAAAATGTAGACGAAATCGTCACATTTTACCATTTTGCCAAACGGGGTCTAGCCCTCCCCTCTTGCTCTTTTTTCCGTGGCCTTCTTTATTTCTACGGGCTTGAGCTCCATCATCTCAATCCGAATTCCATTTGCCATATCGCAATCTTTATCCATTTTTGTGAAGCCTTCCTCGGAATCGAACCCCATTGGAATCTTTTCCGCTTCCTTTTCCGGGTAAAACCTCAACCCACAACCAAGAATCTGTCCATTGTAGGGGGCGCCGGCATCCAACTTAGACAACAAGCCGGCGATAGGTACCTTTCTATAAATTCCCCTCCAACATTCCTGGATGGAAGAACCACTGGTTCTACATCAAAAATCATGCTCCCCAACTTCCAGAAAAATCCGGCAAACCCCCAGTCGTGAGGCCAGAGTGGAACACTGAGCTCCCCAGAGGAGACCTGGACCAAGTCGATGAGTTGCTAGCCATCATAGTAGCTCACAAAGAAATAGGGGTGACCGGAGCATCTGTAATGTTCTCTTTCTTCAAGCGCCGGATCCAGCCACTCCAACAACGCCACACTTTAGGCTTCGAGTACATAGGCGCTCAAGATTCCTCTCGGATGTGCGTAGAAGAACTATCTGATGACGCTGCACTCACCCGGGTTAGGCAAGTGCTGCTGGACGTGGATGCGGTCCCTTACGTCCCACAGCTGTTTTCGGCACAAAATCCTCCAAAACCTGTAAGTATTCGACTACTTTTTGTTGAAAACAAGTTCTGCTGTTCTTCCACTGCTAACTGAAAGCCTTCTGCAGGACACACAGAATTGTACCGGAGCTACCCTCCACAACCCGACATCCCTCGACCGGACCACCTTCTCCTCAGCGCCGCAGCCAAAGCGAAGAGGGCTCGAGTAGCTGAGGCTTTGCCCGGCAGCGAGTCCACTGAAGGCAGGAGAGGGAAGCCGAGGGGGAGGCGAGAAGGGACAACTCACCCAGACCATCCGTGGAGTTGATCGAAACTCTGCCTTCGGTCCCGCAGGGTCGTTGGGTTGTGCGCAAACGGAAAGCGCAAGAAGTCGAGTCTGTGGCAGAACCAACCTGAATTACACCGGCTCAAGTGCGCTGATCCTTTCTCGAAAAGCATTAAAGGCTTAACCGCACTTCAAACGGTGTAACCCCATGGTCTGTCGGGTAAAGTCCCGATAAAACCACCTATCACAGGATCAAAACAAGGTACCTTGCACGAAGGCGAGTCCAGAGATACAACTGCCAACCATTTTTACATCATAGGCATAATATTACATTAGTATTCAAACATCGTAGCAAGACCTAGCTAGTATGCATTTATAAATACTGTTTAAGTTGAAGTATCTGTAGTGGAAAACAAAATGTGACACTACAGATGTCGCGCAATGAATGTTTGAGCTAAGCCCATGCTCAACATCACTCGGAGGGACCTGTGTTGGCCGGGGACGGATCCCACTCCACGGACCAACCATGGGGAAGAGCATAGGGCCATGGCACGGGCAGAGTAGAGTCCTCAGGGAGATTACCTGGAACAAAAGTCACAATGCAAGGCTGAGTATGCTAATACTCAGCAAGGCTTACGCGTTTCATGGTATACTTAGCCATGTAACTAGACTATGAAAGCTTTTAATGGTTCTGGGTATAGTTTTCAGCTGAAAAGCAACAAAGAGTAGATCCTTACTTTCAAATTTTAGCTTTCAGGTTCTAATTGATTATTCATTCTAGGTAAGCAACTATAGCTATTCAAGCATGGTAGAATCCTTTAAACAAACATCATCTTTGACCATCATCAGGTTGCTCTTGTTACTCTATGTGGCAAAGGGATCAAGCAGTCTCAATCTCCGCGAGAAACGGACAATTCTGAATCGAATTTCACAACCTTGCAAGGCAAACCTAACTCACACGCTTGGAACATCCAATGATTGTTCTGAAGCAACCGTTTGCCTTTCATTCCGACTCGTGGATTAGTGCCACCACAAGCGACTGTAGGACCATACGCACATCCAATGTGCAGGACGTACGTCTGTAGCGCGACTACATGATCGTACTCCTGTCCGCCTGTGCGAAATGTACCCCTATAGTGTGCGTGACTGTAGGACGTACTCATATCCGCTGTGGAACGTACTCTCGCACGTTGGTGCGTGTGCAAAAAACCAAATTATGAGTGGTGGGGGGTATGTCCACTCCTCGGGCCGATCGGGTACTAGGCTTACCGCTTACCATATTTCGCGACATGTGGCTAGTACTTTCAAACGCTTAACCACCGCTACCACACACTGCGACCTTATCAAATTTTCATCAACACGGACGGGGTTTTTACCAAGGTCATGAATCACAATGAAAACCCTGTCCGTCAACCTTATAGTGGTTGCAGGAATATAAACATTACAACTCCTATAAAGCTCGCGAGTGACAGGGAATCACTCGACTTTTACCGGTCCTATTAGCTTAGCAGCTAGTCGAACTCTGTTCTAGTATTCAATACATAGGTTCCTAGGAATATGCAACTAGGGTTTCATTACAATTCCCGGAAACTTAAATGCAAAAGTATATATATATATATAGATATATAAATTGCAGTGTAGTAAAATAGCGGTTTATGTCCGGGGCTTGCCTTCATTTGTGGTGCTGGGGTCAGAGATGTCAATATCTCTTGAACTTTGGTTCGGGGCTTCAGTTAATTCCTCGGTGACGTTCACTTGATCTTCCGAAATGCCCTGCTCGGGTTCCGGGATCAACTCGTAGGTTCCGTCAGCGAGTGTAGTCGAATCTACATGATATGCAGCAATTTGAAGCAATAGGTATTGATTTAAGAACTCTACTTCACGATAAAGTTACAATCCAACAATTGGATTTACACAATTTTCACAAGACAACAAATTATAATTCAAACCTACTATTGTATCTTAGTTCAATTATTAGAATTACTTGGATTAATTGAATTAGGTTAATAAGTTTGATTTTTATTTTGAAATTGATAAAAGCTATAGCCTTGAATTTTTGTGGGTAAGCTTATTTCTAACAGATGAGCTTACTATGAATTTTTCATAATTTTCTAAAA
Organism: Panicum hallii; assembly: GCF_002211085.1. Taxonomy (NCBI): domain Eukaryota; kingdom Viridiplantae; phylum Streptophyta; class Magnoliopsida; order Poales; family Poaceae; genus Panicum; species Panicum hallii. Next base: position 20,450,688 of record NC_038042.1, read on the forward strand.
ATAGACACTAAGGTATTCGAATTAAGTTTAACTTTCAAGTTTAAATTCAAATCCTAGGCAAAACAGTGCTATAAATTCTTGAAAGATTTACTATGAACCATCCAAATACAGCACCTCCTATGGTAAAAAGATCTAAGCATAAAAACCTTAGTAGCATGCTTGAATGAAGGGCGGTGAGCTTCACGGGATTATGGCAAAGCTAGAGTAGGGGCTGTCGTGGATTGGGAGGAGCTGTGGTGGTCTGTCCACGGTGAGCGGAGAGATCGCCGGAGAAGAATTCGAGCGGCGACGGTGGATTTGAAGCTCGGTGTGAAGTGCAAGTGCAAGGGAGAGCGAAATGGAGGGAGGGGAAACTACCGAGAGTTTTATACCAGCAAGGAAGGGTGGGTAAGCACGCACGGGCGCTGGGCACGACGGCGGCAAGGTGGCGGCGGGCGGAACTTGAGCAGAGGCGGGGCAGCGTGGCACGCGCGGGGAAGACCCAGAGGGAGGAGCTAGAGCGGCGGCCGGCCTAGAGGCGACACAGGGGAGTTATAAAAGTAGAAAATGGCGCCGGCAGAGCGGCAGCGACGGTGAGCAGCGGCAGCGACGGCAAGCAGCTGCTGGCGGCTCGGGCGATGGCGTGGCGCGTTCGGGGAAAGCCAGCAGGAAGGAGAGGAGGTGGTGGGCGGGCTTGGGGGCGACGCGTGGGGGTCAGGGGTGGCAGGTGGGAGCCTCGGGCGGCACGGCACGATGGCCTGCGGTGGAGCAGTCGCGTGGCAGAGGGGAAGTAGAGGAGGAAGAACCGGGGGGGGGGGGGGGGGGGGGGGGCAGGGGCTAATTTGCTGTTTCCAAAAATTCCAGGGACCTCACTATAATCCAACATTTCCCACTAATCTAAAGTTCAAATGAGATAATGGTCAAAATAAAAGTTGTAGATCTTTTTAAACCCTACAACTTTTATTTAGGGTTCCCATTCAAAAACTCAAAGGATAGAGCTTTATCTACAAACTTTAGACTCAATTTAAACTTTTCAAAGTTTTTGCCCTTAGTTAAGTAAATTCCATATACTTTTGGACTGAATTGCAAGTTTAGGTAATGTAATGATGACTAGCACTTTTACACTTTGAACCCTAGTCAAAATTGGAAGTTACATGTGTAATTCAAATATTTTGCATAAAAGGACTCCTACTTTTGAAAAATTACATATAAGTCCTTATATTCACTCTTTCACACAATTGCACACAATTCAATATACACATTACACATTCCTTCCTAGTGTTTTAAAATTTTGACACCTAGGGTGTCACAACCTTCCCCCCTAAAAGGAATCTCATCCCGAGATTACCAGAGTGATGTATTGGAAGACAATTACCTAAAGATTCTTAAGGAACTCGGGAAAGTTTTTCTGAAGATAATCTTCAGTTTCCCAGGTGGCTTCTTCTACAGTATGGTGGTCCCACAAGATCTTATACATTTTAATCTTCTTTCTTCTAGTGCTTCTCTCCTTGGTATCTAAAATTTGAAGGGGTTGTTCAATATAAGATAAATCAGGCTCGATCTCGATGGCTTGTTGTTCAATGACCTCAGTAGGCACTTTGATGCACTTCTTGAGTTAGGATATATGAAAAACATCATGAATGGCGGCCAACTGAGTAGGAAGACAAAGTCTATAAGCCACTGGGCCATAGGCTTCAGTGATTTCGAAAGATCCGACATATGAAGATAGCAGAACGGATTGACAGATAGATAGATAGCTAAACAGAAACTTGAATTTATAGATCATAACTGGTGGTCTGTATATTACAACTTGGTAATCTACCCATTACCATTCAACCATACCTACTCTTGCCACATATAGTACAACAAGTGGCCCTTAGGTCAAGCTAGCCTACACACTTCCTATGTCACACCATGGTGCACTAAACACATCTAAGATATCGATAACAAAGATGAATTAGAAGTTGTCGAGGTTGCCCACAGAAGACTGGCTGCCAGATGAAGAATGGCTGCTGGATGAAGAATGATTGAGCTGAGGATTTGGTTCTAGATCTCCGTGTTCCGAATCTATCTCCGACACGCCTTCTATTTCCTTAGGTTCTTCTCTAAATCTTCTTCTAACTCATTCGGCACAAGAGGAGGCAATTGTTGTTCTTGGAGCATCTCAATATGTCCAAGGGCATCACCTAACTCTCAAGTCATGGACTTGTTCTTGCAAAAAGTCAATTACGGTGTTGCGCTGGAGAATTTGAGCATCACCCTCCAAGATTTGCACCTCCAAATGTCTAATAGTAGTATCCCTTGACCAAGCGAATGAATCTGGTCATCTTTCAGGGTAAGATCCCTATGAAAATCCTGGGCCAGATTCACCATTTCGTCCGTACTCTTCTGCGTAAGTGACTGGAAGCGATACTGAGCATTCATATACCTGATTACTGCCTTGAGAGTCTCTTCAGCGAAATTTACAACCAAATATCTGAAATAGTTTGTTCTATAGTTCCACTCAGCATCATGTGCAAAAACTGCCGGAAACAGTCCAATGGAATAGGCTGCAACTTCCTCCGGATGCTGTTCACAAAAAGTAGTAATAGCCTTAAGGGCTGCTGCTTCAAAAGTGTCCACAAGACGATATCCGACAACCTCTATCCAAGAGATTGCCACCCAAGGATAGGATGTTGGGGAACAGTAACAGTGGCACGGCATCGAGGGACTCCGACCTCAACATACTCACGACCCTTATACTGGGGTGGGTACCGATAGTGAAATATACGAAGTGTATCCCACAAGATTTTCGGAAACCCTTCCCAATGTAAACAAGTATGTGAGCATATCCTTCAGCATCCCAATAAATCCTCTGAACATCTGCCATCTGAATCAAAAGGATTCAAATGTTAGATTGGGTATAACTTCCTAAAGTTTGATAAAGGTTGTGGAAAGATGTGAGTCAAACTTATGGAAATGCTGGAATGATAGACATCCAACTGAGAACTCACAAGGTAAATGGAACAAGATATTTGATTCTGGTCACAGCAAGGATGGGAGATCTAGTAGTTACGATAGATTTGGCGGATGAAGCAAGGATACCGAGATACTAAACCCTATGGCTGTTTGATCATTTCTAGACTGCACTTATGGATAACCACACTCTAAATATCCTTATCACAACATAAACACAAGTTTTAATTCACAATCAATTCAAAGATGGATGCACGCACTAATCTGGGTCTTACGTAGTTAATTACGGTGGCATAATTGATACGTCTCTCCCTATAATATCTAGTCGATAATCCTGACCGTTCAGAACCTATCGATTCGTGGTTAGCGTACCTGCAGAAAACCATGATATATATCATGAACCTTTCATGCCAGCATGTCATGAAAGCGTTCCCAATCATTACTGTTCACTATAGAAACAACATCTGTACAATTACCGCCGTATAGACAACGTTAACATACGTTATCGAAATAACGTATTCACGGGGGTACCGTAAAAATGCGGGGGTATGAACAGCGATCGCCATACCCTGCGCCTAACCATATACTCCCAATATAATCAACCTAAGTTGATATATTGGCAACATCTCAAGTAGGCCACTGCTTGAGAAACAGCGTTCGGTTCGCATCACCGACGGGAAGGCTAACTCCCCAGTTAGCTGAGGATCCTTACCTTCTTACCTCATCGTCGAAGGTGTTGTTATAGAATGCAAAGTTGGGTTGTGCATAAATTTAAGTTTTGATGGAAAAGTAATGCTGGTAGTAAGAGTAATATACTATAGCCACCTATAATTCCCTTAATAAAAATTACCCTAGGGCTTTACGTACTAGGCACAATCCTTAACGAAACCAACGTAGTTTTGCCAAATACTTTGTTGGTTAAATTTTATATTAAAAACATTTCTAAGACAATTTATATCTCCAATATACACTTGCTAGCTCTGATACCAGCTGTGGCAGAACCAACCTGAATTACACCGGCTCAAGTGCGCTGATCCTTTCTCGGAAGGCATTAAAGGCTCAACAGCACTTCAAACGGTGTAACCCCATGGTCTGTCGGGTAAAGTCCCGATAAAACCACCTATCACAGGATCAAAACAAGGTACCTCGCACGAAGGCGAGTCCAGAGATACAACTGCCAACCATTTTTACATCATAGGCATAATATTACATTAGTATTCAAACATCGTAGCAAGACCTAGCTAGTACGCATTTATAAATACTGTTTAAGTTGAAGTATCTGTAGTGGAAAACAAAACGTGACACTACAGATGTCGCGCAATGAATGTTTGAGCTAAGCCCATGCTCAACATCACTCGGAGGGACCTGTGTTGGCCGGGGACGGATCCCACTCCACGGACCAACCATTGGGAAGAGCATAGGGCCATGGCACGGGCAGAGTAGAGTCCTCAGGGAGATTACCTGGAACAAAAGTCACAATGCAAGGCTGAGTATGCTAATACTTAGCAAGGCTTACGCATTTCATGGTATACTTAGCCATGTAACTAGACTATGAAAGCTTTTAATGGTTCTGGGTATAGTTTTCAGCTGAAAAGCAACAAAGAGTAGATCCTTACTTTCAAATTTTAGCTTTCAGGTTCTAGTTGATTATTCATTCTAGGTAAGCAACTATAGCTATTCAAGCATGGTAGAATCCTTTAAACAAACATCATCTTTGACCATCATCAGGTTACTCTTGTTACTCTATGTGGCAAAGGGATCAAGCAGTCTCAATCTCCGCGAGAAACGGACAATTCTGAATCGAATTTCACAACCTTGCAAGGCAAACCTAACTCACACGCTTGGAACATCCAACAATTGTTCCGAAGTAACCATTTGCCTTTCATTCCGACTCGTGGATCAGTGCCACCACAAGCGACTATAGGACCATACGCACATCCAATGTGTAGGACGTACGTCTGTAGCGCGACTACATGATCGTACTCCTATCCGCCTGTGCGAAACATACCCCTACAGTGTGCGTGACTGTAGGACGTACTCACATCCGCTACGGAACGTACTCCTGCACGTCGGTGCGTGTGCGAAAAACCAAATTACGAGTGGTGGGGGGTATGTCCACTCCTCGGGCCGATCGGGTACTAGGCTTACCGCTTACCATATTTCGCGACATGTGGCTAGTACTTTCAAACGCTTAACCACCGCTACCACACACTGCGACCTTATCAAATTTTCATCAACACGGACGGGGTTTTTACCAAGGTCATGAATCACAATGAAAACCCTGTCCGTCAACCTTATAGTGGTTGCAGGAATATAAACATTACAACTCCTATAAAGCTCGCGAGTGACAGGGAATCACTCGACTTTTACCGGTCCTATTAGCTTAGCAGCTAGTCGAACTCTGTTCTAGTATTCAATACATAGGTTCCTAGGAATATGCAACTAGGGTTTCATTACAATTCCCGGAAACTTAAATGCAAAAGTATATATATATATAGATATATAAATTGCAGTGTAGTAAAATAGCGGTTTATGTCCGGGGCTTGCCTTCATTTGTGGTGCTGGGGTCAGAGATGTCAATATCTCTTGAACTTTGGTTCGGGGCTTCAGTTAATTCCTCGGTGACGTTCACTTGATCTTCCGAAATGCCCTGCTCGGGTTCCGGGATCAACTCGTAGGTTCCGTCAGCGAGTGTAGTCGAATCTACATGATATGCAGCAATTTGAAGCAATAGGTATTGATTTAAGAACTCTACTTCACGATAAAGTTACAATCCAACAATTGGATTTACACAATTTTCACAAGACAACAAATTATAATTCAAACCTACTATTGTATCTTACTTCAATTATTAGAATTACTTGGATTAATTGAATTAGGTTAATAAGTTTGATTTTTATTTTGAAATTCACAAAATCTATGGCCATGAATTTTTGTTGGTAAGCTTATTTCTAATAGATGGGCTTACTATGAATTTTCCATAATTTTCTAAAATAGACACTAAGGTATTTGAATTAAGTTTAACTTTCAAGTTTAAATTCAAATCCTAGGCAAAACAGTGCTATAATTTCTTGAAAGATTTACTATGAACCATCCAAATATAGCACATCCTACGGTAAAAAGATCTAAGCATAAAAACCTTAGTAGCATGCTTGAATGAATTTAAACCATTTTAAGCTTGATTTGCATAAGTTCTAATTAATTTAAGCTAGAGTTCAGTATTGTACTTGAAACTTACACACAAGCTTACTCATACCCTAAACAGGCTACGCATCAAAAATCACAAATACTGGAGCTAGCATGCACAAGTTATGCTCAAGATACCCTTTTGTTAAGTTTTAAAATAACTCTAAAAGTATTTGGTTTCAAACCAAACTCTAGTAACAAAAGTTGTAGAATTTACTTAAAGGATTCAAACAAAACTGGATTGGCATTTTTCTGAATTTTCTACAACTTTCTACAAATTTCTAAAGATCACTAATTTTGATTTGAGGGGAGGAACTGAAATCTTGCAGCCAGGCCCTCGGGAAGATTCAAATCAACGCAATTGGATCCTTGTTCATCGGGGAAGAGAAGTCGAGGTGCGCCGGCCAAATTCCGGCAGCGGCGGTCGCCGGTGGCGAGGGGGCACCGGTCAGGAAGGTTTAGGGGACTAGGGCGGTCTTAGCTAGGGGTGATGTGCAGGTCGGGGTTGGCCGGAGGGGGTGGAACGGCGGTGAACCGAGGCGGCGGCGATGGAGCTCAACCATGGCGGCGGTGTTCCGGCATGATGGCTCACCGGCGGTGGATCGGAGGTGGGGGAAAAGCTCTAGAAGAGTAAGGCGACTCGGTTAATCACCTTGGCGAGGGTCGGGGTGGTCGGGAAGGTAGATCTCCATGGTAGACCGAGGCGGCGGTGGAGAGGTCAGCGGCGACGGTGATGTTCCGGTGATCGACGGCAGTAATGGTCCTACACACGAGCAGCAGTGAGCCACGAAGGATGCATTGCCGCACGCAATTGAAGCTAACAGCCACGGACAGTAGGTGACCCACGGTGACCGTGACGATGGCGGAAGAGAAGGTCACCGGCGAGCGTCGGGACGGCAAAATTGGAGCTCAAAAGTAGTCGAGTGAAGGGCGGTGAGCTTCACGGGATTATGGCAAAGCTAGAGGAGGGGCTGTCGTGGATTGGGAGGAGTAGTGGTGGTCTGTCCACGGTGAGCGAAGAGATCGCCGGAGAAGAATTCGAGTGGCGATGGTGGATTTGAAGCTCGGTGTGAAGTGCAAGTGCAAGGTGATGCGAACCCGTTAGGGTTTGTTCCCAATCTTTCGGTGAGAGGGGATGGATAACTCGATTGGTGGATGGAGACGATGTTCACGGCCCGACTACAGCCTTCCAAGGATGCTGCGCCTTAGCAACCGATACACCACCTCCAATGGCTGCTGCGATCTTGTGGAGCGCAACACCCGGCCACTAGGGCACTCGTCCTGCAAGTAATCGAAGAACAAGCAAGAACAAGTAGAACAAGCAACTCAATTGCAAATATGGAGATAAGAACCAATCTAAAATCACAAAGGTGGGGTTCTGAATCGAGTAGAACGGATGGTCTAGCCGACACATGCGTCTACAAGCAAGTAGCAATGGCTAAACTTTCAACAAAACAAAAACCCAATCTATTTGTGGTGGCTATGGAGGTATATGAGAGGGTAGAGGATGACCAGGACGTGGTGGAGGTCGTCCCTAAACCCTAGGATGCACCCCTATTGGGCCCCAATTGATACACGCCCCATCGGGCCAAAATCTGGTGACGCAGCACCGTGGACAGAAAGGTATTTATAGTAAATCAACGATTGTGGCCGCCTCGGAGAAGATATGGACATGAGTCCAGATCCATATGAAAGTAGACTTTATAAGCTTTCCGTGAAGTCCAAGAACTCCCCAATTGGAGTCCGTATGAAGTCGTGGCAGCCGTTACAACTTGATTCTGTCCTGTAGTCCGAATCCAATATCCAAAACGTGTTGGATTTGAACTCTTCCTTTCCTTGCACCAAAAGTGACGTGGTGGCCTGGTGGAGAATATTGGGAAGACTTGGGCTTGGTCCCCAATCTATTTCTTTGGTCCTCCATGTTTTCCATGTAATTTCCACACACGGCTTTATCCAGTCAAGTAATTCTGAAAACGAGAATGCACAGAAATCATTGTGCAGCATTAATTGTTCAAATGTATCAAATTTAATCTTGATATTGAGTTGATTCACCTTTGGACAAGAAGGCACTAATATGGTCATATCCATGCTAGTGATGTCCTCATCATTCTCCCCTTCTTGGCTGCAAACCGTCCTCGGTTTGGCGTTACGAGTGTTGTTCAGTAATGGAGTCTTTTCAAGTTCTGTCAAATATAATCCTGAAACTTCCAATAAAATATAAGGCAGCAAGGTTTGCTCCCCTTCTTGAAAATTGACCTGCAACATGTTATCAATAGCAAAGAAACTCGATATGGTATAATTAGTTTCAATGCAAGTCATTTGCTGATCGCTTTGAGGCACTCTTAAAGGAGGTTTCAAATCTAAATAAATATACACTCGACGCACCATGTACTCTCCACGAGTGTTATATTTTCCAATTCCATAGAATGAACAGTGATCAAAACATGGCAAAATGCAATTCTGAAATAATTTCTTCTCTAAACAATCTAGATTGCAAAGAATATCAAACTCAATGTAACCCATAGTATTCAAACATGATATGAGTTTCAGCTCTTCGTTCTCATTATTAACGCAACGAACATGAGGAAAAGCAACATGTTCATCATTCAAATCAGATTGCACATGTCCATGTACTAGTTGTGTGGTAGATTTGAGTGAAGTATGATCACACAACTCCTCTTTATCACAAGGATCAACAAACAAATCACCATGTAACAAAGGCAAATCAGCAATGATTTCCACTATTTGTTGTTCTCTAGTAGCATGATAAGTGGACAATTGCGTTTGATCCTGATAGCACTCACCTCTAGTATCTGAAGCACTCCATACATTACCTATATGAGCCTCCTTAGGAAAGGATGGCAGAAGAAGCTTGTCTTCTTGATTATCCATTGATGCACATGGCAGCTCATCTCCCGAGTTGGAGATGGGCCCAATTTCCTGCAAATTGTTAAAACCATACACAGGAACAAAAGGAATCTCCTCTGCTGAAAGCACTTCTTCATTGCAAGTATGCAAGGCTAACAAAATCTCATTTTCAGCAGTGCAAGCTAATTTTAACAATTGAGTCAAGGAAGTATATGTTTCATGGACAAGAATATCATAGATTTCTTTGTTCAGCCCTCTCAAAAATCTATTTTCAATAGCATCTTCGCATTCTGTCAAACCACATTGCAACATGAGAATCTGGAGATCTAAGTAGTATGTTTCAACAGTGTTACTACCTTGTTTCAAACTTTGTAGCTTAGCAAACAAATGATTAGCATAATATTCAGGAACAAAGTACTCTCTCAAAATAGTTTTCAACGCATTCCATGTTTTAGGTACCTTATCATGTCTACACAAGCGTTTCCAAATAGCCAAAGCATAATCAATAAGAACTCCACCAGCAGCTAGAATTTTTTGCTCTTCTGACAAATCATGTTTACGAAATTCTAAATGTACTGCTAGTTTCCATTTAACATATCCTTTAGGATCAAACTTACCATCATATAGTGGCAAGTGTTGAATGACATCCTAAATCTGAAGGTGTAGTTCCGTTAGCTCAAAAATCACCGTATCACCTGCCATGATTAGTAGAAAACAAGAAACACAAAAATAATATGTATCCTCCTATCAACTAATAGGATGTGTTGGTTGTAAAACTCTCAAACTCAACTTGTTTAAAACAAGCTCTTACAAGTTCTTACCAAGCCAAAACAGGACAGGTCGACAACCAACAAGTCAAGCACCTGGAAAGAAGTGTATCGGTGCTGCAGCAACAAAACCTATCAAGCCATAGTCGGATATGTGGAGCTATAGGTGGGCTAAAAAAAACACAAGGAAATACTAGCACCACATTAGTCACAAAAGCAAGCTGGTCCTAACCTAGACCAGGCTAGAGGCGCGAGCCTGGATACAAAGGAAAGTCACAATACACCTCCAGAATCAAAACGGAAACACAAAGAACAGCCCCTTTCTTTTTTTTCCTTTTCTCTTCTTCTTTTTTTCTTTATTTTCTTTTTCTTCTTTTTTTTCTCTTCTCTTTTCTTTTCAGGGGAATAAAATCTTTTGTTTTACAACCAAAACAAAAAGATTACTGCATACAACCTCTACCAATTTAGAATGACAAAACTTGTTTCAGACAGCCAAACGCACAAATCTCCAAGTCGATTTTGGAGCGCTCAGATGGAGTTTGTGACCAAGGTTAGATCCGTTGGAAAGAGCACGAGTTAAGCTCTCTAGATAATCTTAAAACTCCCAAATCAGATACTGAACACAGAAACTATAGCAGTTTTCTTCCCGGGCTGAATTGAAACTCCGAAACAAAATTTGGTGACAAGAACTCGAAACTCTAAAGGACTACAACTAAGACCAGCAACTCGACACAACCGATGCAACTGAAAACTCAACAAGCCCTAACTAAGAAGTACTAGTAAAGGCTCAAAAGGGTCTATAGGATTGCGGTGGGGGAAAAATTCTACTATTTTTGGTTTTTTCTGGACTGTAGGAAAATAAAAATAGCGAAGGATTGGAAGTCTCTCACCAAACAACCTTGCTCTGATTACCAACTGATGCGATCCCGTTAGGGTTTGTTCCCAATCTTTCAGTGAGAGGGGATGGATAACTCGATTGGTGGATGGAGACGACGTTCACGGCCCGACTACAGCCTTCCAAGGATGCTGCGCCTTAGCAACCGATACACCACCTCCAATGGCTGCTGCGATCTTGTGGAGCGCAACACCCGGCCACTAGGGCACTCGTCCTGCAAGTAATCGAAGAACAAGCAAGAACAAGTAGAACAAGCAACTCAATTGCAAATATGGAGATAAGAACCAATCTAAAATCACAAAGGTGGGGTTCTGAATCGAGTAGAACGGATGGTCTAGCCGACACATGCGTCTACAAGCAAGTAGCAATGGCTAAACGTTCAAGAAAACAAAAACCCAATCTGTTCGTGGTGGCTATGGAGGTATATGAGAGGTCGTCCCTAAACCCTAGGATGCGCCCCTATTGGGCCCCAATTGATACATGCCCCATCAGGCCAAAATCAGGTGACGCAGCACCGTGGATAGAAAGGTCTTTATAGTAAATCAACGATTGTGGCCGCCTCGGAGAAGATATGGACATGAGTCCAGATCCATATGAAAGTAGACTTTATAAGCTTTCCGTGAAGTCCAAGAACTCACCAATTGGAGTCCGTATGAAGTCGTGGCAGCCGTTACAACTTGATTCTGTCCTGCAGTCCGAATCCAATATCCAAAACGTGTTGGATTTGAACTCTTCCTTTCCTTGCACCAAAAGTGACGTGGTGGCCTGGTGGAGAATATTGGGAAGACTTGGGCTTGGTCCCCAATCTATTTCTTTGGTCCTCCATGTTTTCCATGTAATTTCCACACACGGCTTTATCCAGTCAAGTAATTCTGAAAATGAGAATGCATAGAAATCATCGTGCAGCATTAATTGTTCAAATGTATCAAATTTAATCTTGATATGTAGTTGATTCACCTTTGGACAAGAAGGCACTAATATGGTCGTATCCATGCTAGTGATGTCCTCATCACAAGGGAGAGCGAAATGGAGGGAAGGGAAACTACTGAGTGTTTTATACCAGCAAGGAAGGGTGGGCAAGCACACATGGGCGCTGGGCACGACGGCGGCAAGGTGGCGGCTGGGCGGAACTTGAGCAAAGGCGGGGCGGCGTGGCACGCGCGGGGAAGACCCAGAGAGGAGGAGCTAGAGCGGCAGCTGGCCTAGAGGTGACACAGGGGAGTTATAAAAGTAGAAAATGGCGCCGGCAGAGCGGCAGCAACTGTGCGCAGCGGCGGCAACTGAAAGCAGCTGCTGGCAGCTCGGGCGGCGGCGTGGCGCGTTCGGGGAAAGCCAGCAGGAAGGAGAGGAGGCGGTGGGCGGGCTCGGGGGCGACGCGTTGTGGTCAGGGGTGGCAGGTGGGAGCCTCGGGCAGCGCGGCACGACGGCCTACGGTGGGGCAGTCGCGCGGCAGAGGGGAAGCAGAGGAGGAAGAAGAACAGGGGGGCGCCAGGGGCTAATTTGCTGTTTCCAAAAATTCCAAGGACCTCACTATAAACCAACATTTCCCACTAATCTAAAGTTCAAATGAGATAATGGTCAAAATAAAAGTTGTAGATCTTTTCAAACCCTACAACTTTTATTTAGGGTTCCCATTCAAAAACTCAAAGGATAGAGCTTTATTTACAAACTTTAGACTCAATTTAAACTTTTCAAAGTTTTTGTCCTTAGTTAAGTAAATTCCATATACATTTGGACTGAATTGCAAGTTTAGGTAATGTAATGATGACTAGCACTTTTACACTTTGAACCCTAGTCAAAATTGGAAGTTACATGTGTAATTCAAATATTTTGCATAAAAGGACTCCTACTTTTGAAAAATTACATATAAGTCCTTATATTCACTCTTTCACACAATTGCACACAATTCAATATACACATTACACATTCCTTCCTAGTGTTTTAAAATTTTGACACCTAGGGTGTCACAACCTTCCCCCCTAAAAGAAATCTCATCCCGAGATTACCAGAGTGATGTATTGGAAGACAATTACCTAAAGATTCTTAAGGAACTCGGGAAGCTCAAATGAGAAAGTGGTCAAAATAAAAGTTGTAGATCTTTTCAAACCCTACAACTTTTATTTAGGGTTCCCATTCAAAAACTCAAAGGATAGAGCTTTATTTACAAACTTTAGACTCAATTTAAACTTTTCAAAGTTTTTGTCCTTAGTTAAGTAAATTCCATATACTTTTGGACTGAATTGCAAGTTTAGGTAATGTAATGATGACTAACACTTTACACTTTGAACCCTAGTCAAAATTGGAAATTACATGTGTAGTTCAAATATTTTGCATAAAAAGACTCCTACTTTTTAAAAATTACACTAAGTCCTTATATTCACTCTTTCACACAATTGCACACAATTCAATATACACATTACACATTCCTTCCTAGTGTTTTAAAATTTTGACACCTAGGGTGTCATAGAGTCTTCTAGCTATGAATATGCTGCCTTGTTGAATCATCAAATATCGGTATTGTTGCATGCTAACAGTATCCATTTGCAGTCCATCTGCTTTTCCTAAGCCCGAGAGCGAAGAGGTGGGAACGGATCCATCAGCTTCTGCGACAGGAGCGGATCCATCAGCTTCTGCGATAGGAGCGGATCCATTAGCTTCTGCGACAGGAGCGGTAACCATCACTGTGGTGGGCACCGCGCCACCAGCTGGTGTGACCCCGCCGCCAGCAACGGGTACCGTGGTTGAGACGCCATTGGCTATGAGGGTGAAGAAAGCTGTCATGAAGAAGTCTTCGCTGTAAGTTTGCGTCTTGTTGCATAATGATCATTCTGTTCTCTTCGACTTGTGTAATGATATAACTAATTCTGCTTCATTAGGTCTGTGACTGCCAGGGGGTTTAAACCAAAGCCTGTGTCGGCTACTCCAGCCCCCGAGCCACCAGCCCCAGAAGGGCCCGCGCCCAAGGGACCAGCCCCCGAGACGGACACAACACTGCCCGACCTGCCACCTCCCGAGCCCCAGCAAGCCGAAGCCAGAGCTGGTGGTGAGGAACAAGTCGAGGCCCCTGCAGCCGCTCCTGAAGATGGCACAGGTGAGTGTCTGACCGCCCACGGCTAGCTGCTTAGACCACAGGTATTATGTACTGAATGCATCTTGACTCGTAGGCGCCCAACAACCACCTTCTGAAGGAAACGCAGGGACCTCAAGGAGCCCTGGAGACCTGCTGATGGCCGGACGCGGATACCAAAATGTCATCACCACAAATCTGGTGGATGATCCAATGCTGACGGATGACAACATAAAAACCTTCAAGAAGGCCTACAAAGAGTTGTACGATTTTGCCCTGGTAAGACATGATTACTCTTCTGCCAGTGTACGTTGTCGAGTTGCTTGTCTTAATCTCCCTCCTTATGCAGAATGTGATCAAGCACTCACAAAACAAGACCGAGAAACTGAAAGCAGTCGTGAGTGGCCACCAGGAGCTCGGTGCCAAGGAAGAACGCCTATCCGAAGAGCGGACGAAGAACTGCTATCTTCATAGAGAACTTGACCAGCTGAAGCAAGAGCGGACTCGAGAGACATGGCTCCTCAAGAACGATCTATGCAATCTCAAGGAACAACTCAAGGAACAAAAGAAGGCACACCAAGGCAAGTCCTTACTTCCCTCGAGTACTTCCACTTAACAATTTATCTTGGATTCTGAAAATATCTTCACCGCAGAGCTTAGAAAAATTTTAACATATAAAGAAGAGCTGCTTACTAACATGAAGAATATGTTGTATCGCCGTACAGATGACATCGAGAGGCTACAGAAGGTCATCACCGACACCGAACAATAGTTCACTGGCAGCCTTCAGCAGATCAAGACATTGGGCGATGAGAAGGAGCAGCGGCAAAAGGAGCTGGAGGACCTCAGGGGCATCAAGACATAGAGTCTTTTCTTGAGGCCATCGATTATCATGCCGTTCGCCCTTTCGACTTGACCATTGGCCCTTGAGTGTGCGACAAAGACATATTTGATCTCGATGCACGCACTTCCACAGAACTCCCAGAACTGGTTGGCCGTGAAGTTTGATCCCAAGTCCGTGATGATGGTATTCGGGAAGCCGAAGCAATGCAAGATATCGGAGATGAAATCAACAACTTGATCTGGTGTGAGCTTGGCTATCGGCTTGTACTCGATCCACTTGGTAAACTTGTCGATAGCCACCAATACATGGGCGAAACCGCCTGGCGCCGTTGTGAAGGGCCCAATCATATCAAGGCTCCAGCAAGCAAACGGCCAAGATGGCGGTATGTTGATGAGATTGTGAGCTGGGACGTGAGATTGATTGCCAAAGAATTGGCAGTTTTGGCATCTCCGCACAAGGTCCTCAGCATCGAACACTGCGGCGGGCCACCAGAAACCAGCTCTGTAGCTTTCCCCACCAGCGTTCTTGAAGCTGCGTGGTTGCCGCAAACTCCCTCATGTATCTCCCGCAGTATGTTGTAGCCATCTTCTTTCATGACTCACTTCATGAGAATGCCTGAACGTGCGCCACGCCGGTAAAACTTGTTGTTGATTAGGACGAACCCCTTACTTCTGTGCATGACACAAGCTGCCTCTACGCTATTTGCGTCCATCCCTGCTAGTAGTCTTTGATCCCGGATGAAATCAATATAGGCCTCTCTCCAGTCCTCACCAAGCATCATAACCTCCCGATTAGGTTGTTGAGGGCCCGCATCGGTGATTACCTGAGGTGAGGACTTGATGGATGGCTGTTTTAACTCCTAGACAAAGACTCCCGCTGGAACCTATGCACGAGTAGACCCCAGCTTGGATAGTATATCCATGCCAACATTATGCTCCTGTACCACATGATGAACCTCCAAGCCAGAAAACTTATTTTCCAGCTTGCGCACTTCTTGTACATAAGCGTCCATCGTCTCCTTGTTGCAGTCCCACTCTTTGTTGACTTGCTAAACGACTAGAAGTGAATCACCATATACAAGAAGTCACTTTATGCCTAGTGATATTGCCAAACATAGCCCGTGAAGGAGTGCTTCATACTCGGCTTCATTATTGGATACCTCCCAAAGGATCTGGAGGACATACTTCAATTATTCGCCTCTTGGAGAAATAAATAGAACTCCAGCATCGCTGCCATCGAGCTTGAGAGACCCATCAAAGTACATGGTCTAGTGCTCTGGCTTGTCGACTGGAGTTGGGATTTGATTCTCCCTCCACTCAGCCATAAAATCGACTAGAGCTTGAGACTTGATTGCAATGCGTGGCTTGAAGTCGATAGACAAAGCCCCCACTTCCGCTGCCCACTTTGATATATGCCCCATGGCATCTTGATTATGGAGAATATCTGCCAACGGAAAATCCATAATCACAGTGATCTTGTACTCATCGAAATAATGGCGCAACTTTCTTGATGTAATTATAATTGTATATAAAAGTTTCTGAGCTGCCGGGTATCGTACCTTTGATTCGGAGAGTACCTCGCTGACGAAGTACATAGGCCTCTGCACCCCAAATGCATGGCCTTCCTCGCTGCGCTCTACTACAATAGCACTGCTGAAAACATGAGTTGTTGCCGCAATGTAGAGTAGTAGATCTTCTCCCGGTAATGGTGCTGTAAGGACTGGAGGAGTCTGAAGGTGATGCTTCAGGTCTTGCAAGGCTCGCTCAGCCTCCTCCGTCCACTGGAACTTGTCTTGACGCTTTAGGAGCTTGAAGAAGGGTAGTCCTCTCTCCCCGAGCCGGGAGATGAACCTGTTCAGGGCTGCCATACAGCCTGTTAGCTTCTGAACATCTTTGATTGTGGCCGGAGCCCCCATATCAGTGATGGCTGAAATCTTCATAGGGTTGGCTTCAATTCCCTAGTTGATGATGATGAACCTGAGCAATTTCCCTGATGGTACTCCAAAAACGCATTTAGTTGGGTTGAGCTTCTACCGAAACCTGCGTAGGCTGCTGAACGTCTCTTCCAAGTCTGCAATCAGGCCATCGGCATTCTTGGTCTTGATGACTACGTCATCCACGTAGGCTTCAACGTTCCGATGCAGCTAATCAGCAAAGCACATCTGAATTGCGCGCTGATATGTTGCTCCTGTGTTTTTCAACCCGAAGGACATAGTTTTGTAGGCGTACGTCCCAAACGGAGTGATGAACGTAGTTTTGATTTGATCTTCCTCCTTGAGTGCAATCTGGTGGTACCCTGAATAACAATCAAGGAAGCAGAGGAGTACACAACCCGCCGTTGAGTCAACGACTTGATCAATGTGCGGTAGCCCGAAGTGATCCTTTGGGCAATGCTTGTTGAGATCGGTGTAGTCAACACACATTCTCCATTCATTATTCTTTTTCTTTACAAGGATAGGATTAGCTACCCACTCTGGATGAATCACTTCTTTGATGAAGCCAGCCGCGAGGAGTTTAGCTATTTCCCATTTAATTGCCTCACGCTTGTCGTGAGAAAATCTTCGAAGGCGTTGCTTTTTGGGCACAGCCTGTGGGTGTACATTCAGACTATGCTCAATCAGTTCCCTAGGCACCCCTGGCATATCCATCGGTTTCCACGCGAATATGTCTCGGTTAGCCCGAAGGAAATTGATGAGTGTGAGTTCCTATTTCTCATCCAAGCCCGCACCGATGATGGCGGTCTTAGATGAGTCACCCTCCTGGAGCTGGATCGACTTCAGGGCCACGTCACCAGTCGACTGGATGCTCGACTTGCTAGCCTTTCTTGAAGGGATCTCCAACCCAGCTTGGGAGAGCTGCTGCACGGCCGCGAGTACTTCCCCTGAAGCATCTGGCACACGTGTAGTCGAAGCATATTGGATCGGCTCCTGGTTGCAATCATATGACCTCTTCAAGTCACCTCGGAGAGTGAGTACCCCACTTTGTCCTGGCATCTTAAGAAGTAGATAAACATAATGTGGCACTGTCATGAATTTGGCGAGTGCCGGGTGAGCCAATATAGCATGATAAGAAGATTCGAAGTTAGCAACTTCGAATTTAATGAACTCCGTGCGATAGTTCTCCCTCATGCCGAAAGTGACTGGAAGAACCACCGTGCCAAGTGGGTGCGCCGTGTTACCTGGGACAAAGCCGTAGAAAGGAGACTTTCTTGGAACCAGCATATTCGTGATGTCCAGACCCATCTTTCTCAAAATGCTGGCGAAGATGAGGTTGAGACCACTCCCACCATCAATGAGCACCTTGGTGAGCTTGACTTCTGCCACCACCGGGTCCAGAATCAGGGGGAACTTACCGGCCTCCGAAAAGCTTGTCCACTGATCATCGCGGGAGAACAAGATGGGCACCTCTAACCAGCGGAGTGGTCGTGGTGCCGCCGGCTCGACGGACATGATCTCCCGGAGAAGCAGTTTTTGCTCCCCCCTGGAACCGAAGTCTCCATCTCCCCCAAAGATGACGTTGATGGTCTTTAAAGCATCCTGGAACTTCGCGTTGCGCCTTTGGTCCCCTTTGTCATCGTCTTCGGGTTCTTTGTCCACTGGCTTCATGTTCTTCTTGCCGCCATCGGAATTGCTGAATGTCCTCCGGAGGTGGTAGCAATCGATTGCCGTGTGATTGGCACCTGGATGCCATGGGCATTTCTTCTGCAGGAGCTTCTCGAACTCCTCCTGCGTTGTCGACTTCTTGCCTCACGAGGGACGATCTACATCCGTGATGAGATCATCTGGCTTGCGCTTTCGGGGTGGACCCGAATAGTCCCGCTGGCCCTTGTCGTTGCGGTTGTCATTTGGACGCCTAAGATTGCTATCATTGCGCCTCGGGAACCGCTCCCGCATCTTCTCTTCCTGCTCGGACTAGTCGTGCATCATGTCATGAAGCCTCGCAACAGTCTTTGGCCTTTTCCGCCTGAAGTCTCTGTAGAT
The DNA here is from genome assembly GCF_002211085.1 of Panicum hallii. NCBI lineage: Eukaryota > Viridiplantae > Streptophyta > Magnoliopsida > Poales > Poaceae > Panicum > Panicum hallii. Next base: position 20,469,228 of record NC_038042.1, read on the forward strand.
GCCTAGATCGGTGATGCCGTTGTAGAAGCAGTCGATGATGTCCTCCTCCGATATATTCGCAATGATGGCGCGGACATCGAAGAAACGGCGTGTATAGGACCGTAGGAGCTCATTACGTTCCTATTTACATTGAGCAAGATCTTGACGAGTACCTGCATGAGCGATCGCCCCCTGGAAGTTATCGATGAAGACCTTCTTGAGCCGCTCCCCAGGAGTCGATCGAGTTGTTGCTGAGGCTCTCCAACCACGTGAGTGGCGCAGGGTCCAAGGCCATTGGGAAGTAGACGACCTTGGTGATGTTGGAACCCCCTGCGACTTCAATGGCGGTGGAGTAGCAACGTAGCCATTGCTGAGGAGCTTGCTTGCCATCATACTTGGTGATGCCGATCAGCTTGAAGCCCTCAGGGTACTTGTAACTGCTGAACCGTGTGGAGAAAGCTGGGAAACGGTCGCTGCAGTCAGTACCTTCTTCACGCACTTTGCGCCTGGAATCGATCACGGACCACGCATCGCAGCCTTCATTGATGCACTGGCGCAGATCTTCTGGAGGAGACCGATGATTGGCCTGTCGCGGGTTACCTCCTGGAGGTGGCTGCTGCCTCCCACCAGGGGCCTGATTCCCACGGCCGTTGTCATTGTTGCTGCGCTGAGGTTGAGGACGGCCGCCTGCCGTTCAGCTATGAGCCTGGCTTCGGCTTTCGCCCACGCGCTCCTCCCTGAGGGTAGACACCGGGTTTTGCTGATTAAGCTGAATCCAGGCCCTCTGCGCATAACGAAATGCTTGACGCACGTTCGGATCATTACTGCGCTCGAGTATGGCCGTGACCCTGGCGATGTTGGCCACTGGAGTTCTGAAACCCCGCTCGCTTATGGCAGCGAATTCGGCATCAAGCTCACGATGCATGGACCGCATGCGCTCATTGACCCTCCTTCGGTGAGTTGCGCGAGTCCTGTTCTGGGATGCAAGGTAAACCTAACCCACACGCTTGGAACATCAAAGATCGTTCCAAAGCAACCATTTACCTTTCATTCCGGGTTGTGGACAGGGCCACCACAAGCGACTGCAGGACCATACGCACACCCAATGTGTGCAAGACGTACGTCTGTAGCGCGACTACAAAACCCGTACTCCTGGTTGCCCTTGCAACACGTATTCCCACACGTCGAATCAAGTAACCAGAAGAACCAAATACATGTGGTGGTCAATATGTCCACTTGCCGGGCCGATTGGTTACTAGGCTTACCGCTTACCATATTTCGCGGTATGTGGCTAGTACTTTCAAACGCTTAGCCACCACTACCACATGTTGTGACCCTAATCACTTTTAACAAAACAGACAGGGTAAACCTTTAGGTCATGATACAACACATGACCCTGTCCATCATCCTTATAGTGGTTGCAGAATTGTAAACATGCAATTCCTATATCGCGCGAGTGACAGGAAAGCACCCGACTTTTACCGGTCCTATTTAGCAGAGCATTAAAGCGATAAGGACTCGGGTACAGTACATTAGGTTCCTCAGATATCATGCAACTAGGGTGTCATTGCAACTCCTAGACGTAATGCAAGATATATAATGTATAAGATTGCGTATTGTAGTAATTTGAAATACTGGGTTATGCACCGGGGCTTGCAAAGAGTAAGAAGTTATCACACCTCAGAGACATATATTCTGTGACTTACTTTTCAGTTATAACACAAGCATAGAATATAAAGCACAATAAAACATTCATTCCCTAACATTTGATTTAGACCACACATCAGTCGTTTGCAGAAGTAGTCGTATCTACATGCAATGCAACATTACATTCAAAGTGTGCACATAAAACTATCTTACTTCACAATAAAGTTGCAATCTAGCACTCATCTAACATACTACTCACATAACAATCAGAAAGATCTGAACTAACTTAGATAGAGCTTTAGGTGGATAACTAATTAGAATTGGCTATTTGTTGAAGATTACAACAGATCCGATTGGAACAACAGGGGTTTAGTCGATTGAAAGGTGCATCGGTTTCCTAATTGATCGATGAAAGCATCGATTACTTTAGCAGAGGGATGATTCCTAAAGCAGCTGTGTCTTAATTGAGATGTGCTTAAGTGTTATCCTGGGTAACTAGGTGTGGTTGTATCGGCTTGATTACGACAGCACAACAATTGAGTGACGTACAGCCGATTGAAGTGTGATTGAGGGTATGTGATTGATAGGCATATAGCCGATCTCTCAGTCGATAAATCGGCTGATAAAAGTGTGTGGATGAGGATGGGGAAAACTAAGGATTGATCAACCACATTTGATCGATATGGAAAAGAACTAGAATCGGCTTGGATTGGCTGATAACAAGAATCTTAAGGTCGTGCGTGCAACTCCGATACATCATCTAGGTGCAGCCGATGTAGGACAGAACAAAGGAATTGTATCGACAGTAGCCGATATAAGAAGGATAACAACCGTATCAGCTAACCAGCCGATGGTAGAAACATATCAAAAGAAATGTATCGGCTGACAGCTGTTACGCAAAAACATCATAGGCTCAAAGAAAACAGATGCTAAGTGGCTGGGTTGATAACCTGACACTGAAGCATAGCTGTCGAGAAGTATTGGCTAAGCAGCAGATACATACAAACTAACAGGGATCCTTTTACGAAAAGGACCTTAAGGAAACGACAATCAAGACAAGGACAATGTCTTGAGGGCAAGGCTATGAGCACTTCGTGGGAAAGGATTAACTAGATATCGCACCTTTCTGCCTAAGACATATATCCTATGATTACCCCCACATGCATGCAACTCAAGGTACAAATAAAGCATTCATTTCTTAGTATTCAACCTAGATCACAATTCAAAGACTTTCCCTCATATAAAACTTGTAGATTTCAACCTAGGGTTTCGAACAAAACTGATTTTGTATTTTTATGAACTTCTTACAAAAATCTATAAAATGTAGAAGTTCATTGATTTGAAATAAAGAAAGTTTTGGAAATCTTACAGAAAACACCCTAGAACTTTCTAAATCAGAGCAATTAAGTCCCTGGTCGGGGAAACAAAGAACGAGAAGATAACGATGATATTTCGGCAAAAGGGATCGCCGGTATTAGAAAGATTCGGTGAATCAGGGCAAACCTTGGGGTAGCCTTGGTTGTAGAGGAGAACGGGTGAAAAGTGAATTCCCGTGGCGAACAGGATCGGCGAAGAGAAAAGCTCGACGATGACGAGATTCCGTGGATGACGAAGGAGTTTGCCGGGAAGGGTTGCCGTGGGTGGAAGATGGCCGAAGGAGTAGTCTCCGTGGTGACTCGTGGTGATAGCGGTTGAGTGAGCCACGAGGGATAAGAATTGTTGGATGTCGTGGACCTTGGGACGAGACGACAGAGCCGAATTGGTTCGCTAGGACAACTCCTCCGCGAACCTCCAGGGTCCAACTGCTCATGAGCTAAGCCTTCTTTTGCCCACGCACGTGTGCCACTGATACACGGCCGGCACACCCGCGTAGCTCCCTGCAGGACTGCTGTGTTTGGTTGCATCGAGGCTCCTCCGAGCTCGTCACGCCTGTACGTCGTCGACCTGCTCGGCCACCTCTCCTGGCGCATGGCCCCTGCACGCACCGCCCGTGTGCCGCTCACGCCGCCAGTTCGGGCCGCCAAGTCCTGCGCCTACACACGCGCCTGCTTAGCACCGCGCTGCCCACGTGCTCCATTCGCCGCCTGCTCTGCCCACTCCAGCACCTGCTGCGCGCGCCAATCCCGCGCGCCCACGCTTCTGCTCCGGCCGCCCAACACCTGCACACGCCACCAGCTTCCGCACGCCCGCTCGCTGCTGCCGCCTGAGCCAGCACCTCCTGGGCTCGCACGCCACGCCGCCCTGCGCCAGCGCCTCTAGCCAGAGCCGCCCGCCACTTGCCCAGCTCTGCGCCGCGCCATCGCCCTTGCTCCAGCCCCCGCTCACGCGCCGCTCGCGTGCGCCCCACATCTGCGCTCCGCGCCGCCCGTGCCCACCTGCGCGCCACCTGCCTCGGGCTCGCCTGCGCCTGAGCCCCGCTCGCTGCTGCCGCCTGGAGAGAAAGAGAGAGAGAGAGAGAGAGAGAGGGGGGGGAAGGGAGAGGGTGGATAAGGTTGGAAGCCAGAGAAGGAGAAGCCAACGGTGGGAAAAAGGAAAGAAGGCGCCAGGGAGAAGAGAAACAGAGGAGAAAGGGAAGTGGAGTTCTCCCAAGGACTTATGCGTAAATTTAGAAAACTGCAGGGACCTTTCTGTAAAGCATAAATTTCACATTAATCTAAAACCCTAATGAAGAAATGCCCAAAACGAAAGTTGGAGAGTTTTTCAAACTCTACAACTTTGCTTTAGAGCCCAAGTTCGAAAACTAAAAATTTATATCTTTACACGTGAAGTTTTGAACAAAAGTTGGATTTGAGTTACTTTTGTCCTAAAGAGCGTAACTTTATAAAATTCAGGACCTAAATGCAAGCATTTATGACACGTCATAATGACGGGATAGACTCGTCATAATGATAGACTTGTCATGATGACTTGCACCTTTTACACTTTAGTCCTGAGTAATTTTGAAAGTTACTTTTGTAAATCAAATACTTGCATAAAAGGACTTGTATTTTTACAAAATTACATAAATACCCTTATTTTCACAACTTTACCCAAAATTTTTACACATTTAAACATACACATTGCAACTGAAACTTTTGGATAAATACATAATTTTTACAGGGGATAAAATAAGAAAATCATGTTTGCAAAACCCACCCTTCACTTATTTCAAAATTACCTCCTATCCAAATACATTTTGTAAAAACAACCCTAGGTTTTTCTGTAATTACAGAAATACCCTTTTTACTTGCACTTTAAATTTTCAAAAACTTCACATAAACATACACAAACTTTACACTAACAAATACATACTTCACACTAACAAATTATATGCCTAATTTACAAATACATGAACTGTCACAGCCTTCCCCCCTAAAAAGAATCTCGTCCCGAGATTCGGACGAAAGACTCTTAATGGGAGAGAAGCAAATCATCCATCAGAAGTAGCAGGAAACAATCACACCGGAAAAGATTGATGTTGATGGTAAAGACCGTTGGAGTAGGTCGAGATGAGTATAGCGAAAGCATGGATAGATTGTACATGGATGAGTTTGACGAGAGAAGAGAAAGAAAGGTGATCAAGTTCTCATAGAGCTAAGATCACGACATGAGGATGATAAATGTCGGTGACATTCATCACAAAACTTATGGATAGCAAATGAGGATAGTACGAGAGATTGATAAGTGATGTTTGAAACATTCCTGCTCAGAGTTTATTACCTGAATAATTAAAATGATGTTGATTGCAAAACATGCCTATTTATACTGATGCAATCAAGGGATAATGACAAAATGCTCCAACTCAGAGTACAATGCTCGTTATATAACCATGAACATGATGCACTGTGGTAATGTATGGTTACCATGATGGTGCAACATGAGGATGGAGGATCCCATGCACGATCGAAATGGTGCATATGACACAATGCAATTGCCATGATGCTGGCCAAATGATGCATACACCATGATGCAAGAATGACGATGCTTGTAATGTATGCACATAAGAAATGCATAAAACATGATGCATACCCTCATGAGTTAGTGACGCACACGGCTTGCACCCTGCAACCGTTCTCTCGTCACTAACACCTGGGTAGCTCTATATCCTTAAACGAGGATCAAAAGTTAGGACACTAGTAAGGTTGCATAAGAAAAGATTGCAGTGGGGTTACGTCACATATACCTAGACACCAGTGCGCTCCTAATGGCTCAATCATATGACTGCAGTGCACATGAGGCCTTAGGTTCCGACACGGCATCATGGTCATGTGATTAAACATCACCACAAAAGAGGAATAGCAACCCTGTAGTGCCATCATCAACAAGATAGATTTAGGAAACGAAAGACATCCCGAAGTTGTACTGGATACACACTCGTTAGTCAGTCTACGGATCTTCGATGACAATGCAACACCATGCACTGACCAAAGATGGTATAGGTTATGATGCATGACTTTTGCCGGGAGAATTGTAATTATTGTCATACATCTTTTTAATTTATCCAAAATCATCTGAGCAAAAATTGAAGGTGCAACTTTCAGATGTTGTAACCAGAATAGCCAACAAGATATGGTACAACATCGAGAAAGGACAGATGATTCACTGAATAATGGATCCAAGGGTTTGCTGACAACTATCAATATTTAACACTCAAGGAGAAGCAAGATCAAGGGTTTGATTTAGCTGTCAAGCTAAGATCAGCGATAAGGTCCAAACATGACCCAACCTACTTGATTCATAAAAGACCTTCTCAACTCTAAGTTAGCCTAACAGATTACAGTGGCTCCTACAACACAGAGTCTAGGCAGGCATTCAGATACAAACACACTTTTTAGTACAATAACATAACAAGCAAGGCAATCAAATCAATCCAAGATAACATGATGCATGCACGTTCTACACGTCCTCACAAACAAAAATAACTGCCAAGTAATCTTGGTCTTACATGGTTAGTTACGGTGGCACAATAGAAATACGTCTCTCCCTATAATATCTAGTCGTTCTTACGTTCGAGCTTACGCAACGAGATTAGCGTACCTGCAGAAAACACAATATGTATATACTGAACCTTTCATGCCAGCATGTCATGAAAGCATCCCCAAACATTACTGTTCACTATAGAAATAGCATCTGTACAATTACCACCGTACAGACAACGTTAACATACGTTATCGAAACAACGTATTCACGGGGGTACCGCAAAATGCGGGGGTATGAACTGTGATCGCCATACCCTGCGCCGAACCATATACTCCCAATGTAGTCAACCGAAGTTGGTACATTGGCAGCATCTCAAGTAGGCCACTGCTTGAGAAACAGCGTTCGGTTCGCATCACCGACAGGAAGGCCAACTCCCCAGTTAGCTGAGGATCCTTACCTTCTTACCTCATCGTCGAAGGTGTCGTTACTGGATATAAGGTTGGATTGTGCATGAATTTAAGTTTTGACAGAAAGTAATGCTGGTAGTTAGGATTATATATATATATATATATTATAGCCACCTCTATTTCCCTTATAAGCATTACCCTAGGGCTTTACGTACTAAGTACAATCCTTAACGAATCCAACGCGGCTTTGCCAAACATTTTGTTGGTCAAACTTTTATACTGAAAGCATTTTTAAGGTAAAATGTATCTCTAGGGTAACCTTATAGCTCTGATACCAGCGCACCGATTCTAGTTGTTTTCCATATCGGTCAAATATGGCCGATCAATCTTTTCCATCCTTATCCACACACTTCTGTCAGCCGATTTATCGGCTGAGCAATCGGCTACCCAGACCAAAGTACACAACCCTAGATCAGCAAGATAGCACAGTAGACACACCTCTGTTAGGCACGATCTAAGCACATCAATCGGCTAAACCTGATACATCCTTATCGGTTAAGGTCAAGACCAATGCACCAACCAATTAGATAGACCAAAGACATGCTGATTTCCTAAGGCAAGTTGGTAGCTCCCTCCTTTGCCAATTCTATCGACTGAACCCCTGTTGTTTCCAATCGACACTCCTGTAGTCTTCAACAAATAGTCCATCCTAATTAGTTGCCCACCTGAAGCTCTATCCAAGTTTAGCTTCAGATTTTTTTGAGTTGTTATATGAGTAATATGTGAAATGAGTGTTGGATTGCAACTTTATTGTGAAGTAAGATAGTTTTATGTGCACACTTTGAATGTAATGTTGTATTGCTTGTAGATACGACTACTTCCGCAAATGAGGGTTACAATAGAGCTGATTGGAAACAACGAGGGTTTAGCCGATAGATATGCTTTGGTCGTGCCTAATAGAGGCGTGTCTACTGTGCGATCTTACTGATCGAGGGTTGTGTACTTTGGTCTGGGTAGTCGATTGACAGGTGCACCGGTTTCCTGATTGATCGATGAAAACACCGATCACTTTAGCAAAGGAATAATTCCTAAAATAGTTGTGTCTTGACTGAGATGTGCTTAAGTGTTATCGTAGGTATCTAGGTGTGGTTGTATCGGTTCGATTATGTCAGCACAACAATTGAGTGACGTACAGCCGATTGGAGTGTGGTTGAGGGTAAGTGACCGATAGATATATAGCCGATCTCTCAGTCGATAAATCGACTGATAGAAGTGTGTGGATAAGGATGGGGAAACTAATGATCGATCGGCCGTGTTTGACCGATATGGAAAAGCAACCAAAATCGGCTTGGGTCGGCCGATGGCAAGAACTCTAAGATTGTGTATACACCTTTGATACATCGACTATGCGCAATCGATGTAGGACAGAACAAAAGAATTATATCGGCAGTAGCCGATATTAGAAGGGTAACAACCGGATCAACTAACCAGCCGATGGTAGAAGCATCGACTGACAGCTGTTACACAGGAACATCATAGACTCAAGGAAAATGGATGCTTAGCGGCTGAACCAAAAGCTGATGTTGAAACGCAGCTGCAGAGATGTATAAGCTAAGCAACAGATGCACATGAACTAACAAAGATCTTTATACGAAGAGAATCTTAAGGAAACGGCAATCAAGACAAGGATAACGTCTTGACGGCAAGGATATGAGCACCAGGGTGATCTAGGTTGAATACTAAGAAATGAATGCTTTATTTGTACCTTGAGTTGTATGCATGTGTTGTAGCTAAAGGGGTAATCATAGGATATATGTCTTAGGCAGAAAGGTGCGATATCTAGTTAATCCTTTCCCACGAAGTGCTCATATCCTTGCCCTCAAGACATTGTCCTTGTCTTGATTGTCGTTTCCTTAAGGTCCTTTTCGTAAAAGGATCCCTGTTAGTTTGTATGTATCTGCTGCTTAGCCAATACTTCTCGACAGCTATGCTTCAGTGTCAGGTTATCAACCCAGCCACTTAGCATCTGTTTTCTTTGAGCCTATGATGTTTCTGCGTAACAGCTGTCAGCCGATACATTTCTTTTGATAACCATCGGCTGGTTAGCTGATACGGTTGTTATCCTTCTTATATCGGCTACTGTCCATACAATTCCTTTGTTCTGTCCTACATCGGCTGCACCTAGACGATGTATCGGAGTTGCACGCACGACCTTAAGATTCTTGTTATCGGCCAATCCAAGCCGATTCTAGTTGTTTTCCATATCGATCAAATGTGGTCGATCAATCCTTAGTTTTCCCCATCCTCATCCACACACTTTTATCAGCCAATTTATCGACTGAGAGATCGGCTATATGCCTATCAATCACATACCCTCAATCACACTTCAATCGCTTTAATGCTCTGCTAAATAGGACCGGTCTTTCTTTGGTATCTAGTACTCAGATTGGGTGCTTCGTATAGGTTAGGTCGGCTTCGATTTTGACAGTCTGAGGATCGATAACTTCAGTAGGAACTTTAGCACACTTCCGAAGTTGAGATACATGAAAGATGTTATGGATGGGCGCTAGTTTAGGAGGAAGTTGAAGACGATAAGCTACGGGTCCACAGATTTCAAGGATTTCAAAGGGTCCAACATATCGAGGAGCAAGTTTTCCTTTCACGCCGAACCTTTGAATACCTCGGGTAGGAGATACTCGAAGATATACGAAGTCTCCAACTTGAAACCGTAACGGGCTTCTTCGTATATCAGCGTAGCTTTTCTGTCGAGATTGTGCCGTCTTAAGATTTGCCTGTATAATTCTTATTTTCTCTTCTGCCTCATTAACAAGGTCGGGTCCAAAGATTTTACGCTCGCCAGTTTGTGACCAATTCAAAGGAGTTCTACAATGGCGACCGTACAATGCTTCAAATGGGGCCATGCGCCAGGAGAGGTGGCCGAGCAGGTCGATGACGTACAGGCGTGACGAGCTCGGAGGAGCCTCGATGCAACCAAACACGGCAGTCCTGCAGGGAGCTACGCGGGTGTGCCGGCCGTGTATCAGTGGCACACGTGCGTGGGCAAAAGAAGGCTTAGCTCGTGAGCAGTTGGACCCTGGAGGTTCGCGGAGGAGTTGTCCTAGCGAACCAATTCGGCTCTGTCGTCTCGTCCCAAGGTCCACGACATCCAACAATTCTTATCCCTCGTGGCTCACTCAACCGCTATCACCACGAGTCACCACGGAGACTACTCCTTCGGCCATCTTCCACCCACGGCAACCCTTCCCGGCAAACTCCTTCATCATCCACGGAACGACAATCAAGACAAGGACAATGTCTTGAGGGCAAGGATATGAGCACTTCGTGGGAAAGGATTAACTAGATATCGCACCTTTCTGCCTAAGACATATATCCTATGATTACCCCTTTAGCTACAACACATGCATACAACTCAAGGTACAAATAAAGCATTCATTTCTTAATATTCAACCTAGATCACAATTCAAAGACTTTCCCTCATATAAAACTTGTAGATTTCAACCGAACAAAACTGATTTTGTATTTTTATGAACTTCTTACGAAAATCTATAAAATGTAGAAGTTCATTGATTTGAAATAAAGAAAGTTTTGGAAATCTTACAGAAAACACCCTAGAACTTTCTAAATCAAAGCAATTAAGTCCCTGGTCTGGGAAAACAAAGAACGAGAAGATAACGACGATATTTTGGCAAAAGGGATCGCCGGTATTAGAAAGATTCGGTGAATCAGGGCAAACCTTGGGGTAGCCTTGGTTGTAGAGGAGAACGGGTGAAAAGTGAATTCCCGTGGCGAACAGGATCGGCGAAGAGAAAAGCTGGACGATGACGAGATTCCGTGGATGACGAAGGAGTTTGCCGGGAAGGGTTGCCGTGGGTGGAAGATGGCCGAAGGAGTAGTCTCCGTGGTGACTCGTGGTGATAGCGGTTGAGTGAGCCACGAGGGATAAGAATTGTTGGATGTCGTGGACCTTGGGACGAGACGACAGAGCCGAATTGGTTCGCTAGGACAACTCCTCCGCGAACCTCCAGGGTCCAACTGCTCATGAGCTAAGCCTTCTTTTGCCCACGCACGTGTGCCACTGATACACGGCCGGCACACCCGCGTAGCTCCCTGCAGGACTGCCGTGTTTGGTTGCATCGAGGCTCCTCCGAGCTCGTCACGCCTGTACGTCGACCTGCTCGGCCACCTCTCCTGGCGCATGGCCCCTGCACGCACCGCCCGTGTGCCGCTCACGCCGCCAGTTTGGGCCGCCATGTCCTGCGCCTACACACGCGCCTGATTTTGTACAATGCACTCATCTAACATACTACGCATAATTTCCCAGATTTCTTCCAAGCCAATCTTCAAAACTAATCAATCAATTTCTTCTGATCCGGAATCTCGGGACGAGATTCTTTTTAGGGGGGAAGGCTGTGACACTCAGGTAAATAGCTTGGTCATACCCTAGAGTTTTGGAGTGTTGTTATGTGCCAAATGTAGCAAAGGTGTGTTTAAAAGTGTTAATAATAAGTAAAAGTGATTGTTTATATAATTATTTTGAAATCAAGGTCCTTTTGTGCTAAATGGGTGAGCATGGAGGGTAGATTTGGAAAGTATAAGGGTTGTTTTGTAAAAGTTAAAAACTTATGTTTAAAACGTAAAAAATAGGTGAAACTACCTTCTGGATGTAATTGTGGTGTAATTTTAAAATAGGATTTATGCAAAGTTTAGAAGTCTTGCTAAATTTCAATTTGATTGCAAAACCTTAGCTCTTCTGTGGGTGAGCCTTAAAGCAAAGTTGTGCATTTTGAAAAACTACACATTTTTGCTTTTGGGTCCATCTTCATTTGAGCAGTGGTGTGAAAGTTGCTCATGCTTTACAGTTAGGCCCCTAAGTTTTCTTCTTTTCACAGTTGAGTCCTCTGTCTTCCTCCTCGCGCCCCCGTGCTCCTCTGTTTTCCTGCCGCGCGCGTGCCCTCTGCTCCGCCGCCGGTACAGCTCCCCCGGCCACCGTTCTACGCCGTCATTGCTCCACCTCCTGCTTCTTCCCTTCCACGCGTCGTTTTCTTCCTCCCCGATCCTGCTCCTTGCCCTGACACTCTCCTCCGCGGGCGCCACGGCTCCCTTGGACTCTCGGCCGGTTGACACATCGCCGCCGCTGTGGCACGGGCCGAGCACCCCCTTTGAGTCCTTAATCCTTTGCCCGTGAGCTTCCCTAGTGCATCATCGTTCTTTTCTCCTCTGCGCTTGTGCTGCATACCACCCTAGAACCCGAGCACCACTGTTGCCCTTCCTTCTCCCGCTCCGGTGACCGCGGCTCACCGTGGGCAGCCACCTACAGCCATCCTCTGCCCTCGTGAACCCCCTAGGAGGTTGTCCCGGCCCTCCCTAACCCCCAAACGCCCTCCAATCCCGACCGGAATTACACTGCCGCCGAGCGCCGCCGCCGCCGCTCCTGGCTCACCGTGGGACGCCCCTCTCCGGTCTTCCCCACGTCCAATTGATCCCACACCGAGCCTCCTCACTCCTCCAGGAAGCTTTTCGACCACCTCCTCACCGCCCCCGATCACCGGAGCACGGCCCCCACCGGTTCCCTCCGCCGCCGGCCGCCCGTCTCTGCTACACCGCCGCTACCATCCGCCCCTTCCCGATTCCGTGCGGCCAAGGGTGCGCAAAGACCCTGTGGTACTTTCCCTCCACGCAAACCCTGCCACCGGTGCCCTTCCTCGCCGGAGGTGACCACCCCCCCTCTCTGCCCCCTTTCATCTCTGGTCAGGGACCCCGGCTTAGAAGGTGCAAAAGCCCAGGGGGCTATTTGCGAACCCCCGGACTCAGGGGAACAGTGCCGATCAGGGATCTCTGTGTAAACGTGTCTGTTATTTTATGTGATTGATATGGCTGTCTTGCAAAATTCATAGGAAATCACAGAAAAATCCAAAAATTGCAAAATTAGTTTTGTTAGAAAGTAGATTTCAAATCCTACAACTTTTGTTTATGAAGTTTGATATGAAACCAAATACTTTTGTACCTATTTCAAATCTAAGGTTAAAAGGTATTTGGTATGTAGTTTTTACATTTAAACTCTGTTTCTCATGATTTTTGACATGAATGTTATGTGAGCTATGTGTAACCTTGTGTTAAAATTTCAAACTTAGATTTGTTTGATAACTTAACTTCTTTTGAATTTGACATTTCAAAATTTAAAATGCTAGCTGATCAGGTTTTATAAACCTAGTTAGTTAAAATCTTTTTCTATTCTTTAATGTGTTAATGATTAGAGTATGGTTAAAATTTCCAAATCTTATGATCTTTTTTATTTCAAGTTTGAAATTAAATTTGGGTTCAAATTCAAATTCAAATTCAAATGTTTTAGTTCTTGTTTGCAATAGGTTCAGAGATATCCTCATGAACTCTTGTGTGTTGACTTGGTGAATTATAACTTTTGTAATATAAGATCTTAAACTTAAATCTTGTCTTACTTATTCTATTGCATCTCATATAGAATCAACGACGCTTGACGACGGAGATTACGAGTTGGTCTTAGGCCAAGACCAAGGGTTTTCTGAAGACCCAGCACAAGCCGTCGAGGAACTAATTGAAGCCCCGAACCAAAGTTCGGAAGTTTCTGACACCCCTGCCCCCAACCCCACTCAAGAAGGCAAGCCCCGGTGCATAACCCAGTATTTCAAATTACTACAATACGCAATCTTATACATTATATATCTTGCATTATGTCTAGGAGTTGCAATGACACCCTAGTTACATGATATCTGAGGAACCTAATGTATTGTACCCGAGTCCTTATCGCTTTAATGCTCTGCTAAATAGGACCGGTAAAAGTCAGGTGATTTCCTGTCACTCGCGCGATATAGGAATTGCATGTTTACAATTCTGCAACCACTATAAGGATGATGGACAGGGTCATGTGTTGTATCATGACCTGAAGGTTTACCCTGTCTGTTTTGTTAAAAGTGATTAAGGTCGCAGCATGTGGTAGTGGTGGCTAAGCGTTTGAAAGTACTAGCCACATACCACGAAATATGGTAAGCGGTAAGCCTAGTAACCAATCGGCCCGGCAAGTGGACATATTGACCACCACATGTATTTGGTTCTTCTGGTTACTTGATTCGACGTGTGGGAATACGTGTTGCAAGGGCAACCAGGAGTACGGGTTTTGTAGTCGCGCTACAGACGTACGTCCTGCACACATTGGGTGTGCGTATGGTCCTGCAGTCGCTTGTGGTGGCCCTGTCCACAACCCAGAATGAAAGGTAAACGGTTGCTTTGGAACGATCTTTGATGTTCCAAGCGTGTGGGTTAGGTTTACCTTGCAAGGTTAAATTCGATTCGGATCGTCCGCCTCTCACGAGGATTGAGACTGCTTACTCCTTCTGCAACATAGAGTAAAAAGTGAAATGGTTGATGGAATAATCATGATGGATGATAATCTCTATCTTGCTTCTTAGTATAGGTGCTTACCTAGATGGCTAATCAAGCTAGAATCTATAAGTTAACATTTGAAAGTAGATTATACTCCTAGTTGCTTTTCAGCTAAAAATAATCTAGAACCCTTGCAAAGCCTTCATGAGTCTAGTTACGGGCGAAAATGTACCCAAACTCGGGTAAGCCTTGCTGAGTATTAGAATACTCAGCCTTGCTAGTATCTGTTTCAGGTATGACCTTCGAGAACCCCACGGACAACCCTGTGTGGCCAACGTCCGTTCCTTATGGCTGGTCCGTGGAGTGGGACCCGTCCCCGGCTGGCAGTGACCCTCCGGAGTGACACCAGGCCCTGGGCTAAGCGTGGTGTCCGCCCTTGCGACGTGTGTAGTCGCGTAAACTTTTCTTTGCGCTGTGAGTTTTGGACGAGCTGTTACGCTTGTCAGTTTGAACACTGTTTGTATAAGTTTACTTATAATTGAACCCGGTTTGTAATAATGTATGAATGACTGTAAATTAAAAGTTGATGAGCTATTTTGTGATGTAAACTCGCCTTCATGCGAGGTGAACCTGCTTCGATCCTGTGGAACCGTGGTTGTATCGGGCGGAGACCCGACAGACCAATGGATTGCTCCGTTTGAAGTGCGTTAAGCTGATAGCAGTTGTACGGTGATCATTAGCGCACTTGAGCCGGAATAATTCAGGCGGTTCTGCCACAGCTGGTATCTGTGCCTCACTATCGGCGTCATTCTCATCACCGGCGTTGGCTGTGGCCTCATCTTCAGATACCGCATCGATTCGATGATGGGCAAGTCGCCATCATCCTCGCCTTCCTCCGCCATCAGCACCTGATGTGAGATGAGCTCGTCAGAGCTCGTGCCGACTAGCTCGGTCGACTCCTCCGCCACGGTGGCTAATGGCCTGCCCTCCTGAAAAGGCAAAGGCTCAAGGTGTGCCACAAGTCGATCTTCGGCCTCGAGTAGAACAGAAAGTTTCATGCCCTTCCAATGCACCAAACACCCCTCCGAGGTGGAGGTGATCATCAGACCGTTGGCACCAAAACAACCTGAAGCCCCCCGACGAGCGGTGGCTTCAGGCTTTTGGAGTAGAGAATCCAAGTCCTTCTTGTGACACCCTAGTTGTCAAAATTGTAAAATATTAGGAAGAATGTGAAATGTAAATACATTGAATTAAATGAAATTGGATGAATGTGTGAAATTAGAGTGCATATGTGAAAATAAGGACTTGTGTGCAATTAGTTCAAAAATATGAGTCCTTTTGTGTAAAATGTTTAAATTACAAAGGTAACTCTTAATTTACACTAGGGGTCAAAGTGTAAAAATATTAGCCATCATTACATTACCTGAACTTGCACTTAAGTCCAAAGTTATATGAAATTTATCTAACTAAGGACAAATACTTTGGAAAGTTTGATTTCAGTCCAAAGTTTTTAAGTAAAGCTCTAATCTTTGAGTTTTTGAATATGAACCCTAAATAAAAGAGGTAGGGTTTGAAAAGTTCTACAACTTTCATGTTGACCATCTCTTTATTTGAGCATTAGAGCAGTAGGGAATTTTGAGTTACAGAGAAGTCCCTGGAGCTTTTGAAGATCACAAATCAGTCCCTCGCACCCCCTCCCCTTCTTCTTCCTCCTCTGCCTCCTCTGCCGCGCGACAGTGCCGCCGCCCGCTGCCGTTGCCACGCCGCCCGAGGCCAGCTACTACTCCAGCACCGCTCCACGCGTCGCCCCCGAGCTCGCCCGCCGCCCTAGCTTCTCTCTATTGGCCCTCCCCGAGCATGCCACGATGCCCTACCGTCCGCCCGAGTTGCCTTCTCTCTGCCGTCGCAGGCCGCCGCTGCTCCCCGCAGCTGCCGCTCTGCTGGCACCATTGTCTACTCCAGTAGCTCCCCTACGTCACCTCTAGGCCGGCCACCGCTCTAGCTCCTCCCCTCTGGTTCTCTTCCGAGCGCGCCACGCCGCCCCGCCTCTACCCGAGCGCCGCCAGGCCGACACGATGCGCCGCCGACCGCGAGCAGCAGCTATCGCTCGCCGTGCCTTTTCCTAGTTCCTCAGCATCACGAGGAGCTTCCCTTCGACTACTTGTACCCGCTCGCACGGCCATCGTTCACTTTGCTCGACTATTGCTCCACTAGATCACCACCGCGCCAACCTTCTGCCGCCGACCACCTCGTCGTTGTCAGCTCACCCCGCTCATTCTCAGACCACAACAGCCCCCGCAATATCTTCGTCTTGATCTTGTGAAGCTCACCCATCCTTCAATTGACTTCCTTAAGCTCCAATTTAGCTGTCCCGACGATCGCCGGTGAGCTTCTCTTCCATCGTCATCACGGTCACCGCCGGTCACCTCTTTACCGTAGCTTATAGCCTCAAGTGAATACAGTAGTGCCTCACCCATGGCCCACTGGTGCTTGTGCGCAGGACCATCACCGACGTTGATCACCAGAACATCACCGTCACCGTTGACCTCTCCACCGCCGCCACTTCCGGTCGCCGTGGGGATCCACCTTCCTGACCCCTCGACCCTCACCAAGGTGATCAATCGGACCGTCTTG
Source organism: Panicum hallii (assembly GCF_002211085.1). Classification (NCBI taxonomy): domain Eukaryota; kingdom Viridiplantae; phylum Streptophyta; class Magnoliopsida; order Poales; family Poaceae; genus Panicum; species Panicum hallii. Next base: position 20,486,171 of record NC_038042.1, read on the forward strand.
CTTCCCTAGAGTTTTTTTTTCTTTCCCCCACCTCTGACCCACAACCGATGAGCCATCGCGCCGGAACACCATCGCCGCGGTTGAGCTCCATCGCCGCCGCCTCAGTTCACCACTGCTCTACCCCCTTCGGTCACCCCCGACCTACACATCACCCCTAGAAAGGACCGCCTTAGTCCCCTGATCCTCCCCGGCCGGTTTCCCCTTACCGCCGGCGATCGCCGTCGTCGGAATTCGGCCGACGAGTTGCAACCTCTCTGTCCCGATGAGCAAGGGCCTAATTGCGTTGATTTGAATCTTTCCGAGGGCCTAGCTGCAAGATTCCAGTCCCTCCCCTCTTTTCAAAATCAGTGAACTTTAGAAATTTGTAGAAATTTATAGAAAATTTAGAAACATGTCAAACCAGTTTTGCTGAAATCCTTGAATAAATTCTACAACTTTTGTTACTAGAGTTCAGTTCGAAACCAAATACTTTTTGGGTTATTCTAATGATTAGCAAAAGGGGTACCTTGTGTGTAACTTGTGCATTTTAGCTTACTTTCATGTGATTTTTGGTATGCAGCATGATTAAGGTATGAGTGATCTTGTGTGAAAAATTCACCTATAGTGCTAAACTCAGGCTTGAGTTAATTTAAACCTATGCAAATCAAACTTGAAAGAGTTTAAATTTAATTAAGCCTGTTGTTAAGGTTTTTATACATAGATCTTTTTACCATGAGATGATCTACAATAGAGTAGTCCATAGTGAATATTTTAGGAATTTACAACACCATTTTACTTAAGGTTTGTATCTAAACTTAAAATTTGAACTGAATTCAAACACTACAGTTTCTATATTTAGAAAATTATGAAAAATTCATAATAAGCTTATCCACTAGGAATAAGCTTGTCCACAAAAATCCTGGGCCATAGCTGTGGCAGAACCAACCTGAATTATACCGGCTCAAGTACGTGAGTCCATTCCTGAGGGCTCCAACGTGCTTCAAACGGTATAATCCCTTGGCCTGTCGGGTAACGTCCCGATAAACCACCGATACACAGGATCAATAAGGTTACCTCACACGAAGGTGAGTCCAGAGATACAATCACCATCACATTTTTACATCACAAGGAATTATATTCCAAGAGTTTCCAAATGAAGTATGAAGTTTCAAATCTAGAGAAAAGATTACAAACCGTTAAAGCTATGGTTTTTAGCAGCGGAAAACATATACGATGATTACAACACGTCGTCAAGACAGATGTCATGCTAAGCCCGGGCACGACATCACTCGATATCATCAATGTTGGCCGAGGACGGATTCCATTCCACGGACCAACCTTATGGAAGAGAACAGGGCCAAGGCAAGGGAAGAGTAGGGTCTTCCAGACATTACCTGCAAAACATATAGCTAGCAAGGCTGAGTATACTAATACTCAGCAAGGCTTACCCGGGATTGGGTATACTTTAGCCCATAACTAGACTTATGAAGGCTTATAATAGTTCTGGGTGTAGTTTCAGCTGAAAAGCAACTAAGAGTAGATCCTTATTCTCAACTTTTAGCTTTCAAGTTCTATGTGATTATCCATTCTAGATAAGCACTTATAACTAAGCAAGCAAGGTAGAGCTCTTTATCTCAACCATCAGTATTACTTATCATATAATTGCTCTTGTTACTCTGTGTGATAAAGGGATTAAGTAGTCTCAATCATCGTGAGAGGCGGACGATTCTGAATCGGATTTAACCTTGCAAGGTAAACCTAACTCACACACTTGGAACATCCAACGATAGTTCCGAAGCAACCGTTTGCCTTTCATTCCGACTCGTGGACAGGTCCACCACAAGCGACTGCAGGAATATACGCACTTCCAAAGTGCAGGACATACGTCTGTAGCGCGACTACAAAACCCGTATTCCTGGTTGCCCTTGCAACACGTATTTCCCCAATCGAACATAAGTAACTAGAAGAAGCAAGACGAGTGGTGGGAGGTATGTCCACTCCTCGGGCTAATTGGTTACTAGGCTTACCGCTTACCATATTTCGCGGCATGTGGCTAGTACTTTCAAACGCTTAACCCCGATCGGCACACACCGCGACCTTATCACTTTCAACAACACAGACGGGGTATCACCTCGACCATGATACCTCACAAAACTCCCGTCCGTCATCCTTATAGTGTTAACAGGAATGTAAACATTACAACTCCTATATCGCGCGAGTGACAGGAAATCACCCGACTTCTACCGGCCCTATTAGCATAGCAGCTAGTCGGACTCAAGTGCTAGTATCCATCACATTGGTTCCTAGGAGAATGCAACTAGGGTTTCAAGCAATTCCTAAGAACTTAGTGCATAGAGTACGTAAATAGATATAGATTGCAGTGTAATTAAAATAGTGGGATATGTCCGGGGCTTGCCTTTACTGGTGGGACTGAAGTCAGATATGTCAAAATCTTCCAAACTTTGGTTCGGGGCTTCAGATAATCCTTCGGTGACATTCACTTGGTCTTCAGGAACATCCTCCGTAAACTCCGGGGAGATCTCGTAGGTACCGTTGCCGAAGTAATCGTATCTACATGCAATGCAACATTTCATTCAAAGTGTGCACATAAAACTACCTTACTTCACAATTCAATTGCAATCCAGCATTCATACAACATACTATTCACATATCAACCAAAAAGGATCTGAACTAAACCTAGATAGAGCTTTAGGGGGACAACTAACTAGAATCGGCTACTCGTTGAAGATTACAACAGAGCCGATTGGAAGCAACAGAGGTTTAGCCGATTGATGAGTACATTGGGTTCCTAGATGATCGATGAAAGCATCGATTACTTTGGCAGAAGGATGATTCCTAAAGCAGTTGTCTTAACTGAGATGTGCTTAAGTGTTATTCTAGGTAACTAAGTGTGGTTATATCAACTCGATTACGTCAGCACAACAATTGAGTGACGTATAGCTGAATGGAGTGTGGTTAAGGGTATATGACCGATAGATATATAGCCGATCTCTCAGTCGATAAATCGGCTGATAGAAGTGTGTGGATAAGGATGGGGAAACTAAGGATCGATCGGCCGTGTTTGACCGATATGGAAAAGCAACCAAAATTCGGCTTGGATCGGCCGATAGCAAGAACCCTAAGATTGTGGGTGCATCTTCGATGCATCGACTATGTGCAACCGAGGTAGGACAGAACAAAAGAGTGATATCGGCGGTAGCCGATACTAGAAAGGTAACCATCGTGTCAGCTAACCAACCGATGGTAGGAACAGATCAAAAGAAAAGCATCGGTTGACCGTGGTTACACAGAAACATCATAGACTTAAAGGAAACGGATGCTTAGCGGCTGAACTGATAGCCGACGTTGAAGCATAGCCGCAGAGATGTATATGCTAAGCAACAAAAACACCTGAATTACAAAGATCTTTATACTAAGAGAATTTTACGGAAACGGCAATCAAGACAAGGATAACGTCTTGACGGTAAGGATAAAAGCACTCGTACGAAAAGATCAACTAGATATCACACATCTGCACTTGACACATATATCCTATGATTGCTTTTCAGCTATATCACATGCATATAACACAAGGTACAATAAAGCACTCATTCCCTAGTATTTAACCTAGACCATAATTCAAAGACTTTCAATTCAAAATCACAACATATAACTTGTAGATTTTGACTTAGGGTTTCAAACAAAACTGATCTTACATTTTTATGAACTCCTTACGAAAATCTATAAAATGTAGAAGTTCATTGATTTGAAATAAATAAAGTTCTGGAAATCTTACAGAAAACACCCTAGAACTTTTTAAAACATAGCAATCAAGTCCCTGGTCCGGGAAAACAGGTAACAGGAAGTTAATGGCAAAATTCCGGCAAAGGAATCGCCGGCATTAAGAAGATTCAGTGAATCAGGGCAAACCTTGGGGTAGCCTTGGTTATGAAGAAGAATACGCGGAAAGTAAATTCCCGCGGTGAATAGGATTGGCGACGATAAGATGAGCTCGACGATGACGAGATCCTGAGGATGATGAAGAAGTTTGTCGGGGGGGGGGGGTTGTCGTGGGTGGAAGATGGCCTGTTGTCTTGTACACACACGCGCCTGCTGAATCGAGCCGAGCCGGCCACTAACATAATACTTCCGCTCACACTCGCGAACACGCCGGTTCAGTTCCGCACGGTCCTCTGGGTCCTGCAACTTCGCCGTCCCCTCCACTTGTTGCGATGCCCTCCGGTTTGACCTACCACCGCCGCCGGTCTTGCGTTGCACGTCAAACCCATGTCGCGTTGCTCCCGCCTTGACTTCCGTATAGATGAAGGGAGCTCGTCGTGCCTGGCTGCACCGCATCTCCTCCGAGCTCGTCACGCCCGACTACTGCCTCCGCTCCGTGGCTTCCTCCTCAGCGGTCTCCAACGTCCCTCTCGCGCGGCTCCATTGCTTTCCCCGTGCGGGTCCGCGCTGAGTCACCGCGCCGCGGCACCGCGAGCCCTGAGCTCCACCCCTGCGCCATCGCCGACAGCCTCGCCGACACTTCCGCATACGTGTGCTTGCGCGTTCCCGCACTGCGAGCTCCGCGCTCAAGCTCGCGCAGACCATTCCACAACGCGCCGCCGGCCCCGCATCCGCACACGCACGCTTGCACGTCGTCGTCCTGCTCGGCCACCTCTCCTGGCGCACGGCCCCTGCACGCATCGCCCGTGTGCCGCTCACGCCTGCGCTAGTGCCTCTCCTTCTGCGCGCGCGCCTCCTCCAGCCCGCCGCCGGCGTTCTGCACAGCCCGCCGCCGGCGCTTCGTTCCATCCGCGCGCGTGCCTGCTGCGGCCGCCGTTCGCCCGCACCTGCGCGTGCTCCCGAATCGCGCCCGCTCCCTGCGTCTGCGCTCACGCCGCAGCCGTCCGCGCGCTTCACTCCAGCGCTGCCAGCTTCGCATCGGGCCCCTCCGCGCACGCGTGCCCTGCGCACGCGTGCCTGCTCAAACGAGCCGGCTTCTCCCCAGTGCCCGCTCGCCCGACGCCAGTCCTGCTCCCGCGCGCGCTCACGCCTGGGCCGCCAGCGCTCCGCCCGAACCGCCGCCTCCCGCGTGCGCTTGCGCCTGCGCCGAGCCGCCGCCGCTCCAACTTCCGTCCGCCCCGCTCCTGGGCCCACACGCGCCGCGTGCCGCCCTGGCTTGGCGCCCGCCGCGCGCACCCGCCAGCTCGCGCCACCCCGCCGAGCCGCCTTTCCCGCGCCCGCCGTCGCGCGCTCGCTCGGGGCCGCCGCCGCTCGGGCCCCCTCGCTCTGGCGCCGCCCGGACGCCTGGCTGCCCGCGCGTGCGCCCGCGCCTGGCCGCGCCCCGCGCCGCGCGCTGCCTGGGGCCGCCGCCCGAGCCCGCCGTCGCCTGGGCCCCTGCGCGCGCACACCCGGGCGCGCCTGCTGCTGCTGCCTGCTGACTGGGTGGAGGAGAGGGTAGACGGGAGAGAGAGAAAGGATTAGTGCTGCGGTAGAAGAAGCAAAAACAGAGACACCAAGAAGAAAGAAATAGAGAAGAAGGATGAACAGATTTCCCCAAGGACCTATACATAGATACAGAAAACTGCAAGGGCCTATCTGTAAAAAAAAATTTCCCGTTGATTTAAAACCCAAATGAAGAAATGCCCAAAATAAAAATTGGAGAGTTTTTCAAACTCTACAACATTGCTTTAGGGCTCAAGTTCAAAAACTCAAAACTTGCATTTTTACACGTGAATCTTTGAACAAAAGTCGGATTTGAATTGCTTTTGTCCTAAAGAGCGTAACTTTATAAAATTCAGGACCTAAATGCAAGCATTTATAACACGTCATGATGACGGGATAAACTCGTCATAATGATTGGATAGACATGTCATGATGACTCGCACTTTTACACTTTAGTCCTGAGTAAATTTAGAAAGTTACTTTTGTAAATCATACATTTGCATAAAAGGACTTGTACTTTTATAAAATTACATAAACATCCTTAATTTTTACCACTTTACCCAAAATTTTTACACACTTCAAATTAAACTTTTGAATATATATTTTTTACAAGACATAAAGTAAGAAAAATATATTTCGCTTATTTTGAAATTACCCTAATCCAAATACATTTTGCAAAAACAACCCTAGGTTTTTTGTAATTACAAAAATACCCTTTTTACTTGCACTTTAAATTTTCAAAAGCTTCACACAAACACACATGAGCTTTATACTATCAAACACATATTTCTCACTAACAAAATACATGTCTAGCATTACAAGTACACGAACTGTCACAATAGCCTTTATGGATTTCAAATTAAAAATCAAACTTGTTAACCTAATTCAATTAATTCAACTAATTAAGATAATTGAATTAGGACACTAATAATAAGTTTATATCTAAGCCTCTTGCTTTATGAATTTTTATATATTAATCTGTTGGATTGCAACTTTATCGTAAAGTAGAGTTCTTAAATTATTACCTATTGCTTCAAATCGCTGCATATCATGTAGATTCGACTACACTCGCCGACGGAACCTACGAGTTGATCCCGAAACCCACGCAAGGCATTTCGGAAGATCAAGTGAACGTCACCGAGGAATTAACTGAAGCCCCGAACCAAAGTTCGGGAGATATTGACATCTCTGACCCCAGCCCCACCAACGAAGGAAAGCCCCGGACATAAACTGCTATTTTTACACTGCTCCGGTAGAAGTCGAGTGATTTCCTGTCACTCGCGAGCTTTATAGGAGTTGCAATATCTACATTCCTGCAACCACTATAAGGATAACAGACGGGGTTGTGATTATGATTACGATTCATGACCTTGGCAGAAACCCCATCTGTGTTGATGAAAATTTGATAAGGTCGCAGTGTGTGGTAGCGGTGGTTAAGTGTTTGAAAGTACTAGCCACATGCCGTGAAATATGGTAAGCGGTAAGCCTAGTACCCGATCGGCCCGAGGAGTGGACATACCCCCCACCACTCGTAATTTGGTTTTTCAAACACGCACCGACGTGCGGGAGTATGTTCAGCAGCGGATGTGAGTACATCCTACAGTCACGCACACTGTAGGAGTGCATTTTGCACAAGCGGACAGGAGTACGATCATGTAGTCGCGCTACAGACGTACGTCCTGCACATTGGATGTGCTTATGGTCCTATAGTCGCTTGTGGTGGCATTGATTCACGAGTCGGAATGAAAGGCAAACAGTTGCTTCGGAACAATCGTTGGATGTTCCAAGCGTGTGAGTTAGGTTTGCCTTGCAAGGTTGTGAAATTTGATTTAGAATCGTCCATTTCTCGCGGAGATTGAGACTGCTTGATCCCTTTACCACATAGAGTAACAAGAGCAACCTTATGGTTACTAAAGATGATGTTTGTTTAAAAGATTCTACCATGCTTGAATAGCTATAGTTGCTTACCTAGAATGGATAATCAACTAGAACGTGAAAGCTAAAATTTGAAAGTAAGGATCTACTCTTTGTTGCTTTTCAGCTGAAAACTAAACCCAGAACCATTTAAAGCCTTCATAGTCTAGTTACATGGCTAAGTATACCATGAAATGGGTAAGCCTTGCTGAGTATTAGCATACTCAGCCTTGCATTGTGACTTTTGTTCCAGGTAATCCCCCTGAGGAATCTACTCTGCTTGTGCCATGGCCCTATGCTCTTTCCGATGGTTGGTCCGTGGAGTGGGATCCGTCCCCGGCCAACACAGGTCCTTCCGAGTGATTTTGAGCATGGGCTTAGCTCAAACATCCGTTGTGCGACGTCTGTAGATTCGCGTTTATTTTCCGCTGGAGATACTATAACTTTGAGAAAGTCTTGTATAAATTCGTACTAGTTAGGTTTTTTTATACTATGGTTGTATACCATGTAATATTATATCTGTGATGTAAAAACTGTTGGCATTTGTATCTCTGGACTCGCCTTCGTGCGAGGTACCTTGTTTTGATCCTGTGATAGGTGGTTTTATCGAGACTTTACCCGATAGACCATGGGGTTACACCGTTTGAAGTGCGGTTGAGCCTTTAATGACTTCCGAGAAAGGATCAGCGCACTTGAGCTGGTATAATTCAGGTTGGTTCTGCCATAGCTGGTATCAGAGCTAACAAGTGTACACTGGAGATTTGGATTGCCTTAGAAATGCTTTGAGTATAAAATTTGACCAACAAAGTATTTTACAAAACTACGTTGGTTTCGTTAAGGATTGTGCTTAGTACGTAAAGCCCTAGGGTAATATTTATTAAGGGAATTAGAGGTGGCTATAGTATATAACTCTAACTACTAGCATTACTTTTTTGTCAAAACTTAAATTTATGCACAACCCAACTTTATATTCTATAACAACATTTCAACGATGAGGTAAGAAGGTAAGGATCCTCAGCTAACTGGGGAGTTAGCCTTCCCATCGGTGATGCGAACCGAACACTGTTTCTCAAGTAGTGGCCTACTTGAGATGCTGCCAATATATCAACTTAGGTTGAATATATTGGGAGTATATGGTTCGGCGCACGGTATGGCGATCGCTGTTCATACCCCCGCATTTTGCGGTACCCCCGTGAATACGTTATTTTGGTAACGTATGTTAACGTTGTTTGTATGGCGGTAATTGTACAGATGCTATTTCTATAGTGAACAGTAATGTTTGGGAACGCTTTCATGACATGCTAGCATCAAAGGTTCATTGGATATATATATATATTGTGATTTTTTGCAGGTACGCTAACCACGAATCGATAGGTTTTGAACGGTTAGGAATTGTCGACTAGATACTATAGGGAGAGACGTATCTGTATTATGCCACCGTAACTAACCACGTAAGTCCAAAGATATTTGGCAGTTATTTTGGGTTGTGAGGATGATAGTGCGAGCATGCATCTTTGAATTAAATGAAAACTCAACTCATGTCTATGTTGTGATGGGGATGTTTTGTGGCAGAACCAACCTGAATTACACCGGCTCAAGTACGCGAGACCACTTTAACGGGCTCCGGCGTGCTTCAAACGGTATAACTCATTGGCCTGTCGGGTAACGTCCCGATAAACCACCGAAAACAGGATCATAACAAGGTACCCCGCACGAAGGCGAGTCCAGATATACAAGGGCCATCACATTTTACATCACAGGCAGATATATTACATAAGTGTTAAAAAAAAATACAGGATTTTTCCTCATCGGGAAATCATTACAGGACGATATAAGTTTTAGAGTGAACATTGATATCAAAGTACGATATACTACACGACGCCAGTAAGGATGTCATGCTTGCCCTTGCATGGCATCACTCGGAGGGGTCCGGGTTGGCCGGGGACGGGTCCCACTCCACGGACCAACCGTCAGGCAGAGGGTAAGGCCACGGTACAGGTAGGGCTTGATCAGCAGAAGCATTACCTGAACAAAAGTTATAAAGCAAGGCTGAGTATTCTACTACTCAGCAAGGCTTACCCGGAATTGGGTATACTTAGCCCATAACTAGACTTATGAAAGCTTATAATAGTTCTGGGTTTAGTTTCCGCTGAAAAGCAACAAAGAGTAGATCCTTAACTTCAAGTTTTAGCTTTCAGATTCTAGACAGTTATCCATTCTATGTAAGCACCTATAACTAAGCAAGCATGGTATAATCTTTGGTCAAGCATCATCTTTGATAACCATAATGTTGCTCTTGTTACTCAATGTGACAAAGGAATTAAGCAGTCTCAATCATAGTGAGAAGCGGACGATTCGAATCGAATTTAACCTTGCAAGGTAAACCTAACACACACGCTTGGAACACCACAGGGTCGTCCCGAAGCAACCGTTTGCCTTTCATTCCGACTCATGGATCAGATCCACCACAAGCGACTGCAGGTCATACGCACTTCCAAAGTGCAGGACGTACGTCTGTAGCGCGACTACAAAACCCGTACTCCTGGTTGCCCAGCAACACGTATGCCTACACGTCGAACATAAGTAACCAAAAGAAGCAAGACGAGTGGTGGGAGGTATGTCCACTACTCGGGCCGATTGGCTACTAGGCTTACCGCTTACCATATTTCGCGGCATGTGGCTAGTACTTTCAAACGCTTAATCCCGATCACCACACGCTGCGACCTTATCAGTAGTTTTAACAACACAGACGGGGTATCACCTCAATCATGATACCTCACAAAACTCCCGTCCGTCATCCTTATAGTGATAACAGAAATGTAAGCATTACAACTCCTATGTCGCGCGAGTGACAGGAAATCACCCGACTTCTACCGGCCCTATTAGCAGAGCAGCTAGCCGGACTCAATACTAGTATTCATCACAGTGGATCCTAGGGGAATGCAACTAGGGTTTCAAGCAAATCCTGAGAACTTAATGCATAGAATATGTAAATAGATAGAAAGTGTAGTGTAAATAAAATAGTGGGTTATGTCCGGGGCTTGCCTTCTTGAGCAGGGTTGAGAGTAGAAGGATCGAGGTTCTCCGAACTTTGGTTCGGATCTTCAGTTAGATTCTCGACGGTGTCTCCGGGATTTTCAGGAATTTCCTCGACTTGATCCGCGATCAGCTCGTAGTCACCGTCAGCGAGGGTAATCGGTTCTACATGATATGCAAAACAATTATTATTAAGAAATGTACATTCTTTTATTTGAGTCACATCAAAAATTATGCTTTCAAAGATTAACACTTCGAGAAAGGCCAAAACAAAGAAAATGTTAGCCTAAATTTATAATTGATGCTTAATTTAACCACATCATTGAATTAATTCAAAATAAGCATCAAAGCATATATTAAAGTTAAATTTAAATTTGAATTTAAACTTTTTAAGTAAAGAAGGTTATAAAATTTGGAACACTTAAAAAGAAATAGATCACCTCCTAATTCATAACTAAAGGATCTAATTAGTTAAAGTTTGAAAAGATATGTTTAGCTCATACTAATTTAAAATAATTTAAAAGGATTCAAATTGTAGTATAACTTGGTTTTGAATGTTTTGCATCATTTGAGATATCATGTATAAGAATTACATATCATAATTGCAAATAATCAACACAATATGTAAGAATTAAAGACATTACATTTCCTTGTTTCAAATTTAAATTAGATTCAAAAATATTTGGTTTCATATCAAATCCTTTTAACAAAAGTTATAGAGTTCATAATCTAGTTTGCAACAAAACAAGTTTTGCTAATTTTGGAATTTCCTATGATTTGTTATGTATTTTACAAGACAGCATATGCATCTCACATGAAATAACAGATGTCTGAAGGGGGGGGGGGGTCTCGGTAATTTTGCACTGGAACCCCTGGAACCACAGAACTAATAGCAAGATATGTTTAGCTCATACTAATTTAAAATAATTTAAAAGGATTCAAATTGTAGTATAACTTGGTTTTGAATGTTTTGCATCATTTGAGATATCATGTATAAGAATTACATATCATAATTGCAAATAATCAACACAATATGTAAGAATTAAAGACATTACATTTCCTTGTTTCAAATTTAAATTAGATTCAAAAATATTTGGTTTCATATCAAATCCTTTTAACAAAAGTTATAGAGTTCATAATCTAGTTTCCAACAAAACAAGTTTTGCTAATTTTGGAATTTCCTATGATTTGTTATGTATTTTACAAGACAGCATATGCATCTCACATGAAATAACAGATGTCTGAAGGGGGGGGGGGTCTCGGTAATTTTGCACTGGAACCCCTGGAACCACAGAACTAATAGCAAAAAGGCCCTTGCCCATCCCTACGACGGCCGGCACGTCGGCACGACGGCGTTCTCGCCGGCGGCGAGGATTCCGGCCAAGGGGAGGGGGCCTAACACCATCTACAGAGCCTCGGGAAAGCACAAGACAAAGAAGCACAGGGTGGGTAGCAGAGGAACAGAGCGACCGACGGATGGGGGCGGCGGCCGTGGCGGCGCTTCGCCGTTCCCGGCGATGGGACGGCGAACACGGGCCAATAAGGGGCGCATGAGCACCAGTGGATCACCGGGGAACTGTTTGTCTACCTGGACGGGTCAGAGGCCAAGCGAGAGAAGCTGTCGACGGGAGGACCGAGCTCAAGTGGCTCCGGCGGGCGGCGGCTCGGGGTGAGCGAAATTCCGGCCGAGGGGCGGTCGGGGTTGATGGGGCTCGAGCTGAGGAGCAAGAGGAGAGGGTGGGGAGTCTACTGGTGCAAGGAATTGGGACGGGGCGGTGCGGTGAGGGGGAATTGCAACGCAGAGCGGCGGCGGTGGTTCGGGTTGTGTCGGGGAAGAACACAGAGCAGACCAAATGGGGAAGAAGAGGGTGTGGTTCGGTTGGTAGCATTGCTAGCTCACAAAAGAGAGGGAGACACTGGGAGAAAGAAAGGATCACGGCCGGGCTCTGGATTGCGACGGCGAGGTAGCGGCCGGCATGCATCCGAGGACACCGTGGCGCCTGCGCAGGAGGACACCGGAGCAGGGACTGCTGCGGTGGGCAAGGAGGGGACTGACGCGTGGAGAGGGGCAGCATGAGGTGGACGGCGGCGACTGCAAGACGGCGGCCAGGGGAGGCGCACTGTCGCCGGCGTCTGTGCGGGAGCAGAGGAGCAGAAGGGGTGCAGAGGAAGAAGAAAGGGGGAAAGAGATCCAGGGACTTGTTTGCAAATTGTAAAAGTTACAGGGACCCTGCAGAAAACTACTTTTTCCCACTAATCTAGGGGTTTTCTGAGAAAAGGTCCAACATGAAAATTGTAGAGCTTTTCAAGCTCTACAATTTTGCTTTAAAGCTCAACTTCAAAAACTCAAAGTTTGCCATATTACAAAATGAATTTTGGATCAAGGTAGAATTAATTTTACCCCTGTCTTTACCAACCCAAGTTTTAATCAAATTTTTGACATTTTTACATTATTTTTAGAATGTCATGATGACAAATATTTTTCACAGATAGGTCCTTAAGTAAGCATAAAATTACTTTTACCCCTTACCTTTTTGCACAAAAGACCCTGTAACCTGTATTTTTACACATAGGCCCTTGCCTTTACTTAAGAGCTTATTTAGCCATATCCATGCACACACTTTAAACACAAAAGACTTATAACACATGGAAAATTTTTAGATACACCCTTAACACTTATGTCTATTACATCCAGGGTTAAATTTTTATGAAACTTATTACCTGGATGTCACAGCCTTCCCCCTAAAAAGAATCTCGTCCCGAGATTCGGAGACAGAAGATAATGGAATGATCAGATTTGGGGATTAGTTGAAAGGAAGGTCGGGAAATTCTGTTGAAGATAAGATTCCGTTTCCCACGTTGCTTCCTCTTCAGTGTGATGATCCCATAGGATCTTATACATTTTAATTGTCTTCCTTCTAGTGACTCTTTCTTTGGTATCCAAGATTTTGAGAGGTTGTTCAACATAGGATAGATCGGGTTCGATTTCGGTGGCTGGGATTTCAAGGATCTCCGAGGGTACCTTGATACACTTTTTAAGCTGAGAGACATGGAAGATATCGTGAATAGCACTCATTTGAGGTGGAAGGAGAATTTTGTAAGCCACTGGTGTGGCAGAACCAACCTGAATTACACCGGCTCAAGTACGCGAGACCACTTTAACGGGCTCCGGCGTGCTTCAAACGGTATAACTCATTGGCCTGTCGGGTAACGTCCCGATAAACCACCGAAAACAGGATCATGACAAGGTACCCCGCATGAAGGCGAGTCCAGAGATACAAGGGCCACCATAATTTACATTACAGACAGTTATATTACATGAGTATTAGAAAGTACAGGATCTTTCCCATCGGGAAATTATTACAGAACGACGTAAGTTTTAGAGTGAACAGTAATATCAAAGTACGATATAATACACGACGTCAGTAAGGATGTCATGCTTGCCCTTGCATGGCATCACTCGAAGGGTACCGGGTTGGCCGGGGACGGGTCCCACTCCACGGACCAACCATCAGGCAGAGGGTAAGGCCACGGTACAGGCAGAGCTTGATCAGCAGTAGCATTACCTGGACAAAAGTTATAAAGCAAGGCTGAGTATTCTAGTACTCAGCAAGGCTTACCCGGGATTGGGTATACTTAGCCCATAACTAGACTTATGAAAGCTTATAATGGTTCTGGGTTTAGTTTCAGCTGAAAAGCAACAAAGAGTAGATCCTTAATTTCAAGTTTTAGCTTTCAGATTCTAGTTAATTATCCATTCTAGGTAAGCACCTATAACTAAGCAAGCATGGTATAATCTTTGGTCAAGCATCATCTTTGATAAACATAAGATTGCTCTTATTACTCAATGTGACAAAGGAATTAAGCAGTCTCAATCATCGTGAGAAGCGGACGATTCGAATCGAATTTAACCTTGCAAGGTAAACCTAACTCACACGCTTGGAACACCACAGGGTTGTTCCGAAGCAACCGTTTACCTTTCATTCCGACTCGTGGACAGGTCCACCACAAGCGACTGCAGGTCATACGCACTTCCAGAGTGCAGGACGTACGTCTGTAGCGCGACTACAAAACCCGTACTCCTGGTTGCCCAGCAACACGTATGCCTACACGTCGAACATAGGTAACCAAAAGAAGCAAGACAAGTGGTGGGAGGTATGTCCACTACTCGGGCCGATTGGCTACTAGGCTTACCGCTTACCATATTTCGCGGCATGTGGCTAGTACTTTCAAACACTTAATCCCGATCACCACACGCTGCGACCTTATCAGAATTTTTAACAACACAGACGGGGTATCACCTCAATCATGATACCTCACAAAAACTCCCGTCCGTCATCCTTATAGTGATAACAAAATGTAAGCATTACATCTCCTATGTCGCGCGAGTGATAGAGAATCACCCGACTTCTACCGGCCCTATTAGCATAGCAGCTAGCCGGACTCAAATACTAGTATTCAATACATCGGTTCCTAGAAGAATGCAACTAGGGTTTCAAGCAATTCCTAAGAACTTAATGCATCGAATATGTAAATAGAAATAGATTGCAGTATAACTAAAATAGTGGGTTATGTCCGGGGCTTGCCTTCTTGAGCAGGGTTGAGAGTAGAAGGATCGAGGTTCTCCGAACTTTGGTTCGGATCTTCAGTTAGATTCTCGACGGTGTCTCCGGGATTTTCAGGACTTTCCTCGACTTGATCCGCGATCAGTTCGTAGTCACCGTCAGCGAGGGTAATTGGTTCTACATGATATGCAAAGCAAATATTATTAAGAAATGTGCATTCTTTTATTTGGGTCACATCAAAGATTATGCTTTCAAAGATTAACATTTCGAGAAAGGTCAAAACAAAGAAAAGGTTAGCCTAAATTTATAATTGATGCTAATTTGACCACATCATTGAAGTAATTCAAGATAAGCGTCAAAGCATATATTAAAGTTAAATTTAAATTTGAATTTAAACATTTTAAGTAAAGAAGGTTATAAAATTTGGAACACTTAAAAAGAAATAGATCACCTCTTAATCCATAACTAAAGGATCTAATTAGTTAAAGTTTGAAAAGATATGTCTAGCTAATATTAATTTAAAATAATTTAAAAGGATTCAAATTGTAGTACAACTTGATTTTGAAAGTTTTGCATCATTTTAGGTATCATGTATAAGAATTACATATCATAATTGCAAACAATCGACACAATATGCAAGAATTAAAGACATTACATTTCCTTGTTTCAAATTTAAATTAGATTCAAAAATATTTGGTTTCATATCAAATCCTTTTAACAAAAGTTATAGAGTTCATAATCTAGTTTCCAACAAAACAAGTTTTGCTAATTTTGGAATTTCCTGTGATTTGTTATGTATTTTACAAGACAGCATCTGCATCTCACATGAAATAATAGACATCTAAGGGGGGGGTCTCGGTATTTTTACACTGTAACCCCTGGGACAAAAGAACTAATAGCAGAAAGGCTCTTGCCCTTCCCTGCGACGGCCGGCACGTCGGCACGACGGCGTTCCCGCCGGCGGCAAGGATTCCGGCCAAGGGGAGGGGGCCTAACACCACCTACACCACCTCGGGTGAGCACAAGACAAAGAAGCACAGGGTGGATAGCAGAGAAACAGTGCGACCGACGGATGGGGGCGGCGGCCGTGGCGGCGCTTCGCCGTTCCCGGCGATGGTACGGCAAACACGGGCCAAGGAGGGGCGCATGAGTACCAGTGGACCACCGGGGAGCGGTTTGTCTACCTGGTGGAGCGGGAGGCCGGGTGGAAGGGGCTGTCGACGGGAGGACCGAGCTCAAGCGGCTCCGGCGGGCGGCGGCTCGGGATGAGCAAAATTCCGGCCAAGGGGCGGTCGGGGTTGATGGGGCTCGAGGTGAGGAGCAAGAGGAGAGGGTGGGGAGGCTACCGGTGCAAGGAATTAGGGCGGGATGGTGCGGTGAGGGAGAATTGCAACGGGGAGCGGCGGCGGTGGTTCGGTGCGGCGTGGGGAAGAACACAGAGCAAATCAATCGGGGAAAGAGGGAAGTGTGGTTCTGTTGTAGCAATGCTAGCTCACAGAAGAGAAGGAGACGCTGGAAGAAAGAGAGGATCACGGCCGGGCTCTGGAATGCGACGGCGAGGCGGCGGCCGGCATGCAACCGAGGGCATCGTGGCGCCTGCGCAGGAGGACACCGGAGCAGGGGCTGCTGCGGTGGGCAAGGAGGGGACTGACACGTGGAGAGGGGCAGCATGAGGTGGACGGCGGCGACTGCAAGACGGCGGCCAGGGGAGGCGCACTGTCGCCGGCGTCTGGGCAGGAGCAGAGGAGCAGAAGGGGTGCAGAGGAAGAAGAAAGGGGAAAAGATCCAGGGACTAGTTTGCAATTTGTGAAAGTTACAGGGACCCTGCAGAAAAGTACTTTTTCCCACTAATCCAGGGGTTTTCTGAGAAAAAGTCCAACATGAAAATTGTAGAGTTTTCCAAGCTCTACACTTTTTCTTTAAAACTCAAATTCAAAAACTCAAAGTTTGCTACATTACAAAATGAATTTAGAATCAAGGTAAAATTAATTTACCCCAGTCTTTACCACACTAAGTTGTAATCAAATTTTGACATATTTACATTACTCTTAAGATGTCATGGTGACAAATATTTTTTTTACAGATAGGTCCTTAAGTAAGCATAAGATTACTTTTACCCTTTACTTTTTGCACAAAAGACCCTGTAATCCTGCATTTTTACACACAGGCCCTTGCTTTTACTTAAGAGCTTATTTTACCTTATGACCAAACCCAAGCACACACCTTGCACAAAAGGACTTGTAATGCAGGAAAATTTTCAAATACACCCTTAACATCTATGTCTATTACATCCAGGGTTTGGTTTGTATGAATCTTATTACCTGGATGTCACAGCCTTCCCCCCTAAAAAGAATCTCGTCCCGAGATTCGGAAGCAGAAGATAATAGAATGATCAGATTTGGGGATTAGTTGAAAGGAAGGTCGGGAAATTCTGTTGAAGATAAGATTCCGTTTCCCACGTTGCTTCCTCTTCAGTGTGATGATTCCATAGGATCTTATACATTTTAATTGTCTTTCTTCTAGTGACTCTTTCCTTGGTATCCAAGATTTTGATAGGTTGTTCAACATAAGATAGATCGGGTTCGATCTCTATGGCTGAAATTTCAATGATCTCCGAGGGTACCTTAATACACTTCTTAAGTTGAGAGACATGGAAGATATCGTGAATAGCACCCATTTGAGGTGGAAGGAGAAGTTTGTAAGCCACTGGGCCACAAATTTCAAGAATTTTGAAAGGTCCAACATATCGGGGTGCTAGTTTTCCCTTTATTCCAAAACGCTGAACGCCCTTGGTGGGGGATACTCGGAGATATACAAAATCTCCTATTTGGAACTGTAAGGGTTTCCTTCTCCGATCCGCATAACTCTTTTGTCTAGATTGAGCCGTTTTAAGATTAGCTTGAATAATTCTGACCCTATCTTCGGCTTCTATAACCAAATCTGGTCCAAAAATCTTGCGCTCACCAATCTCAGACCAACTCAAAGGGGTTCGACATTTGCGACCATATAAAGCTTCAAAAGGTGACATTTGGAAACTGGACTGGTAACTGTTGTTATAAGAAAACTCAGCCAAGGCAAGATATTTATCCCAACTTGTCCCATAGTGAATGATACAAGCTCGGAGCATATCTTCGAGAATTTGATTGACCCGTTCAGTTTGTCCATCTGTTTGAGGATGATATGCAGAGCTTCGAATCAGTTTAGTGCCGAGAGCGGATTGTAATTGTTCCCAGAAGCGTGCAACAAATGGTGCTCCTCGATCAGAGATGATAGTCTTAGGAATACCGTGCAGTCGAACAATTTGATCAAGATAGATTTCAGCGTACTTTTTGGCAGAGTACGTAGTATTCACGGGAATAAAATGAGCCACTTTTGTGAGTCTATCGATAATTACCCATATAGAGTTATGCTTTTGAGAGGTGTTTGGAAGACCAACAATAAAATCCATACTAATGTCTTCCCATTTCCATGATGGAATGGGTAATGGTTGTAGTACACCCGAAGCTTTAAGGTGACTAGCCTTGACCCTTTGACATGTATCACACTCAGATACATATTTAGCAATTTCTCTTTTCATCCTAGTCCACCAAAAATGTTGTCGTAAGTCTTGATACATTTTGGTGCTACCGGGATGAATAGAGAATTTAGACAAATGAGCTTCATCAAGAATTTGTCTGCGAAGCTGATGATCTTTTGGTACAACAAGACGTTTGTTGAACCACAAGACTCCCTGGGGGTCAACATGAAAACACTTGTATTTAGCCTTTCCTTGAGATAGTTCTGATTTGATGATTTTGATACCCTTATCATGTAATTGTGACATAGTAATTTTATCCCGAAGGGTATTCTCCAGGGCTAACAGATTTAGACTACCTTGAGGAACGATCTCTAGATTGAGTTTCTTCATCTGATTGCAGAGAGTGTCATTAATAGTAGTCATGGATGCGCAATGGCAATGTGCTTTGCGGCTAAGTGCATCCGCAACCACATTAGCTTTACCAGGATGGTAATATACCTCAAGGTCATAATCTTTGATCAATTCTAGCCATCGCCTCTGCCTCATATTCAAATCCGCTTGGGTAAAAATATATTTGAGGCTTTTATGATCCGTGTAAATGTTACACTTAGCACCCATAAGATGGTGCCTCCAAATCTTAAGAGCATGGACAACGGCTGCTAATTCCAGATCATGAGTTGGATAATTTTGCTCATGATTCCGGAGTGCTCTGGATGCATAAGCAATGACTCGGTTGTTTTGCATTAGAACACAACCGAGACCAGTCCCAGAAGCATCACAGTAAACATCAAAAGGTTGGGTATTATCCGGCTGAGCTAATACGGGAGCAGTGGTTAGAAGTTTCCTTAAGATATGGAATGCCTCATCACACTTATCATTCCACTGATATTTAACTCCTTTCTTAAGAAGCTCAGTCATGGGCTTAGCTATCTTAGAGAAATCCGGAATAAATCGGCGATAATACCCTGCCAATCTAAGGAAGCTACGGATTTGATGGACTGAAGTTGGGGGCTTCCAATCCATAACTTCTTGGACTTTTGTTGGATCAACCGATATACCTTCGCTAGAGATAGTGTGTCCCAGAAATTTCACACTATCTAGCCAAAATTCACATTTTGAGAATTTGGCGTAAAGGCGATGATTACGTAATCGCTGAAGAACGATATGTAGATGATTGGCATGGTCTTCATTATTTTTGGAATAGATTAAGATATCATCAATGAAGACTACGACAAATTTATCAAGTTCCGGCATGAAGACTGAATTCATAAGATACATGAAATATGCCGGAGCGTTGGTAAGCCCAAAAGACATAACCAGATATTCATATAGCCCGTATCTGGTTGAGAAAGCCGTTTTCGGAATGTCACAAGGCTTAATCTTGATCTGATGATAGCCAGAGCGTAAGTCAATTTTTGAGAAGACCTTAGCTCCAGCTAATTGATCAAACAAAATGTCAATGCGGGGAAGTGGGTACTTATTTTTGATGGTGACCGCATTGAGTGGACGATAGTCGACACATAGCCTTAGGCTATTGTCTTTCTTTTTGACAAAAAGAGCAGGACAACCCCAAGGCGACGCACTCGGGCGTATAAAACCTTTATCAAGAAGACCTTGAAGTTGAATTTTAAGCTCGGCCAATTCGTTTGGAGGCATACGATATGGCCTTTTAGAGATAGGAGCAGTGCCTGGTTGGAGTTCAATAATGAACTCAATATCTCTGTCAGGTGGCATCCTAGGCAAATCATCAGGAAAGACATCCGGATACTCACAAACTACTGGAATATCCTTAACTTTGAGGTCTGTGATAACGTAAGTGCAAGAATAGAGATATTCCTGCCTGGGCAGATAGAGGGTAATGGCTCCACAATGGGGTGAATCGATTTCAATAACTCGGGAAGAAATGTCTAGGAGTGCTTTATGTTCAGTCATCCAATTTGTCCCGAGTATAACATCTATACCCTCTAGGTTTAACAAAATCAAATCTGTTCTAATCTCTTTACTACCAAATTGAATTGGCACCTTTTTGACCATTTGGTCAGACATAATTGTTCCTCCTGGTGTAGATATCATATATGACCCCTTCGTAGGACATAGTTCAAGTCCTATTCGGGTACTACAGTTGTTACTAATGAAACTATGAGTTGCTCCTGAATCAAATAATGTAACAACTGGTTGATGATGAATATAGAACGTACCCGACATAACAGGGGCTCCGTCCGGAAGTTCCGCAAGGGTGGTGAAGTTGATTTGCCCTTGCCGAACTTGCATCAACGGCCTTTTACCCTTGCTTTGATTGCCTTGATTAGAACTCAGCCCTGGGTTAGGTTTCTTAGGCCGTGGACAATCTCTGATGAAATGATCTGCACTCCCACAATTAAAACAGCGATAATTGCTGCCTTTCGGTGGAGCTTGTCGCGCATTTGGCTTTGGGCCAAATTGCTGTTGCTATTGTGGAGGTGCAGAAAATCTATAACTTCCTTGTTGTTGAGGCGGCCTAAAAACCAATCGACCAACGGGAGCATTCCTCTGGGGTGCTCTTGTTTGGGTGTTAGGAACAACCCGATATCTTGGCGGTTGAGCACTCGAGGATCCCGTAGGGGTCTTCCTCTTCTTGTCAGCACGATGTGCTATAATGCAATCCTCTTGGGTTAGAGCCATATTGACCAGTTCACTGAAACTATTGGGCCTGACAAGATTCAAACGCTCTTTGAGCTTAGTATTAAGGCCACGACGGAAGCGGTCTTGCTTTTTGGCATCATTATCTGCATGATGACCAGCATATTGGCACAGATGATTGAACGTCTGTGCGTATTGCAAGACTGTATTGGAACCTTGAGTTAATGCCAAAAATTCATTTAACTTCCACTCCAATAATCCTTCAGGGATATAGTGTGCCCTGAAGGCAGTCCGGAATTCATCCCAAGAGATGACATGTCCCGCGGGCTGCATGGCATAAAAGTTATCCCACCAAATTCGAGCAGCACCACGCAATTGCTGGGCAGCAAAAGAAACTTTGTTTGAGTCCGCACATGGTATAGTCAAGAGAGTGAACTTGGACTCAATAATATGAAGCCAGGCATCAGCATCCAAAGGTTCTTCAGCTTTACTGAAGAACGGAGGTTGAGTGCTAAGGAAATCTTGATAGCTGGCCACTGGAGGAGGAAGGTCATCACGACCTCCACGAAACGGTTGACGCTGCTGGTTTTGTTGTGCTTGCACCAGCAGATTAAGAAGCTCCGTCTGCCGTGCCATCACCTCAGCTAGGTTGGGAGGCGGTGGGGGCGTCTGTTGAGAACCACTGGCCTGATCTGCCCGGAAACCTTCCGGGGTTCCACGTGTGGCTCCAACCATCTGAAACAAGAATTTAGATGATAAGATTTATTTACCCTGCTAAAGACTTACAAGGTAAATAGGACGAGATAACTGATTTTGATATAGCAAGAGCTGGAAAGCAGAAAGATACTTAAGAGGCTTAACTACACTACCACAAGAATCCCGTTATTCGCACCAAGGATCAACATTCTACCACACATCCTTAAAAGAACCAAAACACACATTGCGTTCATGTATTTGATGATGAGTTATGCATGCACGTTCTACTCGTCCTCACAAACCAAAAACAACTGCCGAATACTTTCGGACTTACGTGGTTAGATTCGGTGGCATAATATATACGTCTCTCCCTAATAACTAGTCGATAAGCCCTATCCGTCCTAATCTCGTTATCGTGGTTAGTGTACCTGCAGAAAAACCACAATACAAATATATATATTCAATGAACCTTTCATGCCAGCATGTCATGAAAGCGTCCCCAATCATTACTGTTCACTATAGAAACAGCATCTGTACAATTACCGCCGTACAGACAACGTTAGCATACGTCATCGAAACAACGTATTCACGGGGGGTACCGCAAAATGCGGGGGTATGAACAGCGATCGCCATACCCTGCGCCGAACCTTATACTCCCAATGTAGTCAACCTAAGTTGGTACATTGGCAGCATCTCAAGTAGGCCACTGCTTGAGAAACAGCGTTCGGTTCGCATCACCGACAGGAAGGCCAAGCTCCCTCAGTTGGCTGAGGATCCTTACCTTCTTACCTCCCGATCGAAGATGTCGTTACAGAAAGTAAGATTGGGTTATGCATGAATTTAAGTTTTGACAGAAACGTAATGCTGGTAGTTAGAGTTATATATACATATATTATAGCCACCTCTATTTCCCTTATAAGCATTACCCTAGGGCTTTACGTACTAAGCATAATCCTTAACGGATTCAACGTAGTTTTGTCAAATACTTTGTTGGTCAATCTTTTATACTGAAAGCATTTTTAAGGTAAAATGTATCTCCAGAGTAACCTTATAGCTCTGATACCAGCTGTGGCAGAACCAACCTGAATTACACCGGCTCAAGTACGCGAGACCACTTTAACGGGCTCCGGCGTGCTTCAAACGGTATAACTCATTGGCCTGTCGGGTAACGTCCCGATAAACCACCGAAAACAGGATCATGACAAGGTACCCCGCATGAAGGCGAGTCCAGAGATACAAGGGCCACCATAATTTACATTACAGACAGTTATATTACATGAGTATTAGAAAGTACAGGATCTTTCCCATCGGGAAATTATTACAGAACGACGTAAGTTTTAGAGTGAACAGTAATATCAAAGTACGATATAATACACGACGTCAGTAAGGATGTCATGCTTGCCCTTGCATGGCATCACTCGAAGGGTACCGGGTTGGCCGGGGACGGGTCCCACTCCACGGACCAACCATCAGGCAGAGGGTAAGGCCACGGTACAGGCAGAGCTTGATCAGCAGTAGCATTACCTGGACAAAAGTTATAAAGCAAGGCTGAGTATTCTAGTACTCAGCAAGGCTTACCCGGGATTGGGTATACTTAGCCCATAACTAGACTTATGAAAGCTTATAATGGTTCTGGGTTTAGTTTCAGCTGAAAAGCAACAAAGAGTAGATCCTTAATTTCAAGTTTTAGCTTTCAGATTCTAGTTAATTATCCATTCTAGGTAAGCACCTATAACTAAGCAAGCATGGTATAATCTTTGGTCAAGCATCATCTTTGATAAACATAAGATTGCTCTTATTACTCAATGTGACAAAGGAATTAAGCAGTCTCAATCATCGTGAGAAGCGGACGATTCGAATCGAATTTAACCTTGCAAGGTAAACCTAACTCACACGCTTGGAACACCACAGGGTTGTTCCGAAGCAACCGTTTACCTTTCATTCCGACTCGTGGACAGGTCCACCACAAGCGACTGCAGGTCATACGCACTTCCAGAGTGCAGGACGTACGTCTGTAGCGCGACTACAAAACCCGTACTCCTGGTTGCCCAGCAACACGTATGCCTACACGTCGAACATAGGTAACCAAAAGAAGCAAGACAAGTGGTGGGAGGTATGTCCACTACTCGGGCCGATTGGCTACTAGGCTTACCGCTTACCATATTTCGCGGCATGTGGCTAGTACTTTCAAACACTTAATCCCGATCACCACACGCTGCGACCTTATCAGAATTTTTAACAACACAGACGGGGTATCACCTCAATCATGATACCTCACAAAAACTCCCGTCCGTCATCCTTATAGTGATAACAAAATGTAAGCATTACATCTCCTATGTCGCGCGAGTGACAGAGAATCACCCGACTTCTACCGGCCCTATTAGCATAGCAGCTAGCCGGACTCAAATACTAGTATTCAATACAGCGGTTCCTAGAAGAATGCAACTAGGGTTTCAAGCAATTCCTAAGAACTTAATGCATCAAATATGTAAATAGAAATAGATTGCAGTATAACTAAAATAGTGGGTTATGTCCGGGGCTTGCCTTCTTGAGCAGGGTTGAGAGTAGAAGGATCGAGGTTCTCCGAACTTTGGTTCGGATCTTCAGTTAGATTCTCGACGGTGTCTCCGGGATTTTTAGGACTTTCCTCGACTTGATCCGCGATCAGTTCGTAGTCACCGTCAGCGAGGGTAATTGGTTCTACATGATATGCAAAGCAAATATTATTAAGAAATGTGCATTCTTTTATTTGGGTCACATCAAAGATTATGCTTTCAAAGATTAACATTTCGAGAAAGGTCAAAACAAAGAAAAGGTTAGCCTAAATTTATAATTGATGCTTAATTTAACCACATCATTGAAGTAATTCAAGATAAGCGTCAAAGCATATATTAAAGTTAAATTTAAATTTGAATTTAAACTTTTTAAGTAAAGAAGGTTATAAAATTTGGAACACTTAAAAAGAAATAGATCACCTCTTAATCCATAACTAAAGGATCTAATTAGTTAAAGTTTGAAAAGATATGTCTAGCTAATATTAATTTAAAATAAATTAAAAGGATTCAAATTGTAGTACAACTTGATTTTGAAAGTTTTGCATCATTTTAGGTATCATGTATAAGAATTACATATCATAATTGCAAACAATCGACACAATATGCAAGAATTAAAGACATTACATTTCCTTGTTTCAAATTTAAATTAGATTCAAAAATATTTGGTTTCATATCAAATCCTTTTAACAAAAGTTATAGAGTTCATAATCTAGTTTCCAACAAAACAAGTTTTGCTAATTTTGGAATTTCCTGTGATTTGTTATGTATTTTACAAGACAGCATCTGCATCTCACATGAAATAATAGACATCTAAGGGGGGGGGGTCTCGGTATTTTTACACTGTAACCCCTGGGACAAAAGAACTAATAGCAGAAAGGCCCTTGCCCTTCCCTGCGACGGCCGGCACGTCGGCACGACGGCGTTCCCGCCGGCGGCAAGGATTCCGGCCAAGGGGAGGGGGCCTAACACCACCTACACCACCTCGGGTGAGCACAAGACAAAGAAGCACAGGGTGGATAGCAGAGAAACAGTGCGACCGACGGATGGGGGCGGCGGCCGTGGCGGCGCTTCGCCGTTCCCGGCGATGGGACGGCGAACACGGGCCAAGGAGGGGCGCATGAGTACCAGTGGACCACCGGGGAGCGGTTTGTCTACCTGGTGGAGCGGGAGGCCGGGTGGAAGGGGCTGTCGACGGGAGGACCGAGCTCAAGCGGCTCCGGCGGGCGGCGGCTCGGGATGAGCAAAATTCCGGCCAAGGGGCGGTCGGGGTTGATGGGGCTCGAGGTGAGGAGCAAGAGGAGAGGGTGGGGAGGCTACCGGTGCAAGGAATTAGGGCGGGATGGTGCGGTGAGGGAGAATTGCAACGGGGAGCGGCGGCGGTGGTTCGGTGCGGCGTGGGGAAGAACACAGAGCAAATCAATCGGGGAAAGAGGGAAGTGTGGTTCTGTTGTAGCAATGCTAGCTCACAGAAGAGAAGGAGACGCTGGAAGAAAGAGAGGATCACGGCCGGGCTCTGGAATGCGACGGCGAGGCGGCGGCCGGCATGCAACCGAGGGCATCGTGGCGCCTGCGCAGGAGGACACCGGAGCAGGGGCTGCTGCGGTGGGCAAGGAGGGGACTGACACGTGGAGAGGGGCAGCATGAGGTGGACGGCGGCGACTGCAAGACGGCGGCCAGGGGAGGCGCACTGTCGCCGGCGTCTGGGCAGGAGCAGAGGAGCAGAAGGGGTGCAGAGGAAGAAGAAAGGGGAAAAGATCCAGGGACTAGTTTGCAATTTGTGAAAGTTACAGGGACCCTGCAGAAAAGTACTTTTTCCCACTAATCCAGGGGTTTTCTGAGAAAAAGTCCAACATGAAAATTGTAGAGTTTTCCAAGCTCTACACTTTTTCTTTAAAACTCAAATTCAAAAACTCAAAGTTTGCTACATTACAAAATGAATTTAGAATCAAGGTAAAATTAATTTACCCCAGTCTTTACCACACTAAGTTGTAATCAAATTTTGACATATTTACATTACTCTTAAGATGTCATGGTGACAAATATTTTTTTTACAGATAGGTCCTTAAGTAAGCATAAGATTACTTTTACCCTTTACTTTTTGCACAAAAGACCCTGTAATCCTGCATTTTTACACACAGGCCCTTGCTTTTACTTAAGAGCTTATTTTACCTTATGACCAAACCCAAGCACACACCTTGCACAAAAGGACTTGTAATGCAGGAAAATTTTCAAATACACCCTTAACATCTATGTCTATTACATCCAGGGTTTGGTTTGTATGAATCTTATTACCTGGATGTCACAACTGGGCCACAAATTTCAAGAATTTTGAAAGGTCCGATATAACGGGGTGCTAGTTTTCCTTTTATTCCAAAACGCTGAACGCCCTTGGTGGGGGATACTCGGAGATATACAAAATCTCCTATTTGGAACTGTAAGGATTTCCTTCTCCGATCCGCATAACTCTTTTGTCTAGATTGAGCTGTTTTAAGATTAGCTTGAATAATTCTGACCCTGTCCTCGGCTTCCATAACCAAATCTGGTCCAAAAATCTTGCGCTCACCAGTCTCAGACCAACTCAAAGGGGTTCGACATTTGCGACCATATAAAGCTTCAAAAGGTGACATTTGGAGACTGGACTGGTAACTGTTGTTGTAAGAGAATTCAGCCAAGGCAAGATATTTGTCCCAACTTGTTCCATAATGAATGATACAAGCTCGAAGCATATCTTCAAGAATTTGATTGACTCGTTCAGTTTGTCCATCTGTTTGAGGATGTTATGCAGAGCTTCGAATTAGTTTAGTGCCGAGAGCGGATTGTAACTGTTCCCAGAAGCGTGCAACAAATGGTGCTCCTCGATCAGAGATGATGGTCTTAGGAATACCGTGCAGTCGAACAATTTGATCAAGATAGATTTCAGTGTACTTCTTGGCAGAGTACGTAGTATTCACGGGAATAAAGTGAGCTATCTTTGTGAGTCTATCAATAATTACCCATATAGAGTCATGCTTTTGAGAGGTGTTTGGAAGACCAACAATAAAATCCATACTAATGTCTTCCCATTTCCACGATGGAATGGGTAATGGTTGTAGTACACCCGAAGCTTTAAGGTGACTAGCCTTGACCCTTTGACATGTATCACATTCAGATACATATTTAGCAATTTCTCTTTTCATCCTAGTCCACCAAAAATGTTGTCGTAAGTCTTGATACATTTTGGTGCTACCGGGATGAATAGAGAATTTGGACAAATGAGCTTCATCAAGAATTTGCCTTCGGAGCTGATGATCTTTTGGCACAACAAGGCGATTGTTGAACCATAAGACTCCTTGAGGGTCATGATAGAAACACTTGTATTTAGCCTTTCCTTGGGATAGTTCTGATTTGATGATTTTGATACCCTTATTATGTAATTGTGACATAATAATTTTATCCCGAAGGGTATTCTCCAAGGCTAACAGATTTAGACTACCTTGAGGAACGATCTCTAGATTGAGTTTCTTCATTTGATAGCAGAGAGTATCATTAATAGTAGTCATGGATGCGCAATGGCAATGTGCTTTGCGGCTAAGTGCATCCGCAACCACATTAGCTTTACCAGGATGGTAATATACCTCAAGGTCATAATCTTTGATTAATTCTAGCCATCGCCTCTGCCTCATATTCAAGTCCGCTTGGGTAAAAATATATTTGAGGCTTTTATGATCCGTGTAAATGTTACACTTAGCACCCATAAGATGGTGCCTCCAAATCTTAAGAGCATGGACAACAGCTGCTAATTCCAGATCATGAGTTGGATAATTTTGCTCATGATTCCGGAGTGCTCTGGATGCATAAGCAATGACTCGGTTATTTTGTATTAGAACACAACCGAGACCAGTCCCAGAAGCATCACAGTAAACGTCAAAAGGTTGGGTATTATCCGGCTGAGCTAATACGGGAGCAGTGGTTAAAAGTTTCCTTAAGGTATGGAATGCCTCATCACACTTATCATTCCACTGATATTTAACTCCTTTCTTAAGAAGCTCAGTCATGGGCTTAGCTATCTTAGAGAAATCCGGAATAAATCGGCGATAATACCCTGCCAATCCCAGAAAACTACGGATTTGATGGACTGAAGTTGGGGGCTTCCAATCCATAACTTCTTGGACTTTTGTTGGATCAACCGATATGCCTTCGCTAGAGATAGTGTGTCCCAGAAATTTCACACTATCTAGCCAAAATTCACATTTTGAGAATTTGGCATAAAGGCGATGATCACGTAATCGCTGAAGAACGATATGTAGATGATTGGCATGGTCTTCATTATTTTTGGAATAGATTAAGATATCATCAATGAAGACCACGACAAATTTATCAAGTTCCGGCATGAAGACTGAATTCATAAGATACATGAAATATGCCGGAGCGTTAGTAAGCCCAAAAGACATAACCAGATATTCATATAGCCCATATCTGGTTGAGAAAGCCGTTTTCGGAATGTCACAAGGCTTAATCTTAATCTGATGATAGCCAGAGCGTAAGTCAATTTTTGAGAAGACCTTAGCTCCAGCTAATTGATCAAACAAAATATCAATGCGGGGGAGTGGATACTTGTTTTTGATGGTGACCGCATTGAGTGGTCGATAGTCAACACATAGCCTTAGGCTATTGTCTTTCTTTTTAACAAAAAGAGCAGGACAACCCCAAGGCGACGCACTTGGGCGTATAAAACCTTTATCGAGAAGATCTTGAAGTTGAATTTTAAGTTCGGCCAATTCGTTTGGAGGCATACGATATGGCCTTTTAGAGATAGGGGCAGTGCCTGGTTGGAGTTCAATAATGAACTCAATTTCTCTGTCAGGTGGCATCCCAGGCAAATCATCAGGAAAGACATCCGGATACTCACAAACTACCGGAATGTCCTTAACTTTGAGGTCTGTGATAGCGTAAGTGCAAGAATAGAGATATTCCTGCCTGGGCAGATAGAGGGTAATGGCCCCACAATGGGGTGAATCGATTTCAATAACTCAGGAAGAAATGTCTAGGAGTACTTTATGCTCAGTCATCCAATTGGTCCCGAGTATAACGTCAATACCCTCAAGATTTAGCAACATCAAATCAGTTTTAATTACTTGGCTGCCGAATCGAATGGGTACACTTTTAACCATTTGATTAGAAATAATTTTGCCTCCTGGCGTGGAAATCATATATGATCCTTGGGTGGGACAAGGATCAAGTTTTACTCGGGTGCTACAGTTGTTACTAATAAAACTATGAGTTGCTCCAGAATCAAATAAAGTAACAACTGGTTGATGATGGATATAAAACGTACCCGACATGACAGGGGCTCCGTCCGGAAGTTCCGCAAGGGTGGTGAAGTTGATTTGCCCTTGCCGAACTTGCATCAATGGCCTTTTACCCTTGTTTTGATTGCCTTGATTAGAACTCTGCCCTGGGTTAGGTTTCTTAGGCCGTGGACAATCCCTGATGAAATGATCTGCACTCCCACAATTAAAACAGCGATAGCTGCTACCTTTTGGTGGAACTTGCCGCGCATTTGGCCTTGGACCAAATTGTTGTGGCTGTTGTGGAGGTGCAGAGGGTCTATAGCTTCCTTGTGGTGGAGGCGGCCTAAAAACCAATCGACCAACGGGGGCATTCCTCTGGGGTGCTCTTATTTGGGCGTTAGGAACAACCCGATATCTTGGCGGTTGAGCACTCGAGGATCCCGTAGGCATCTTTCTTTTTTTGTCAGCACGATGTGCTATAATGCAGTCCTCCTGGGTTAGGGCCATATTGACCAGCTCACTGAAACTATTGGGCCTGACAAGATTCAGGCGCTCTTTGAGCTTAGTATTAAGGCCGCGACGGAAGTGGTCTTGCTTTTTGGCATCATTATCTACATGATGACCAGCATATTGGCACAGATGATTGAACGTCTGTGCGTATTGCAAAACTGTATTGGAACCTTGAGTTAATGCCAAAAATTCATTTAACTTCCGCTCCAGTAATCCTTCAGGGATATAGTGTGCCCTAAAGGCAGTTCGGAATTCATCCCAAGAGATGACATGTCCCGCGGGCTGCATGGCATAAAAGTTATCCCACCAAATTCGAGCAGCACCGCGCAATTGCTGGGCAGCAAAAGAAGCTTTGTTTGAGTCCGCACACGGTATAGTCAAGAGAGTGAACTTGGACTCAATAATATGAAGCCAGGCATCAGCATCCAAAGGTTCTTCGGCTTTACTGAAGAACGGAGGTTGAGTGCTAAGGAAATCTTGATAGCTGGCCACTGGAGGAGGAATGTCATCACGACCTCCACGAAACGGTTGACGCTGCTGGTTTTGTTGTGCTTGCACCAGCAGATTAAGAAGCTCCGTCTGCCGAGCCATCACCTCAGCTAGGTTGGGAAGTGGTGGGGGCGTCTGTTGGGAACCACTGGCCTGATCTGCCCGGAAACCTTCCGGGGTTCCACGTGTGGCTCCAACCATCTGAAACAAGAATTTAGATGATAAAATTTATTTACCCTGCTAAAGACTTACAAGGTAAATAGGACGAGATAACTGATTTTGATATAGCAAGAGCTGGAAAGCAGAAAGATACTTAAGAGGCTTAACTAACACTACCACAAGAATCCCGTTATTCGCACCAAGGATCAACATTCTACCACACATCCTTAAAAGAACCAAAACACACATTGCGTTCATGTATTTGATGATGAGTTATGCATGCACGTTCTACTCGTCCTCACAAACCAAAAACAACTGCCGAATATCTTCGGACTTACGTGGTTAGTTTCGGTGGCATAGTACATACGTCTCTCCTTAATAACTAGTCGATAAGCCCTATCCGTCCTAATTTCGTAATCGTGGTTAGTGTACCTGCAGAAAACCACAATACATATATATATTCAATGAACCTTTCATGCCAGCATATCATGAAAGCGTCCCCAAACATTACTGTTCACTATAGAAACAGCATCTATACAATTACCGCCGTACAGACAACGTTGACATACGTTATCGAAATAACGTATTCACGGGGGTACCGCAAAATGCAGGGGTATGAACCGCGATCGCCATACCCTGCGCCGAACCATATACTCCCAATGTAGTAAACCGAGGTTGGTACATTGGCAGCATCTCAAGTAGGCCACTGCTTGAGAAACAGCGTTCGGTTCGCATCACCGACGGGAAGGCCAAGCTCTCTCAGTTGGCTGAGGATCCTTACCTTCTTACCTCACGATCGAAGATGTCGTTACAGAAAGTAAGGTTGGGTTGTGCATGAATTTAAGTTTTGGCAGAAAAGTAATGCTGGTAGTTAAGATTATATACATATATATAGCCACCTCTATTTCTCTTATAAACATTACCCTAGGGCTTTACGTACTAAGCACGATCCTTAACGAATCCAACGTAGTTTTGCCAAACCTTTGGTTGATCAAACTTTTATGCCGAAAACATTTTTAAGGTAAAATGTATCTCCAGGGTAACCTTATAGCTCTGATACCAGCTGTGGCAGAACCAACCTGAATTACACCGGCTCAAGTACGCGAGACCACTTTAACGGGCTCCGGCGTGCTTCAAACGGTATAACTCATTGGCCTGTCGGGTAACGTCCCGATAAACCACCGAAAACAGGATCATAACAAGGTACCCCGCACGAAGGCGAGTCCAGATATACAAGGGCCATCACATTTTACATCACAGGTAGATATATTACATAAGTGTTAAAAAAAAATACAGGATTTTTCCTCATCGGGAAATCATTAAAGGACGATATAAGTTTTAGAGTGAACATTGATATCAAAGTACGATATACTACACGACGCCAGTAAGGATGTCACGCTTGCCCTTGCATGGCATCACTCGGAGGGGTCCGGGTTGGCCGGGGACGGGTCCCACTCCACGGACCAACCGTCAGGCAGAGGGTAAGGCCACGGTACAGGTAGGGCTTGATCAGCAGAAGCATTACCTGAACAAAAGTTATAAAGCAAGGCTGAGTATTCTACTACTCAGCAAGGCTTACCCGGAATTGGATATACTTAGCCCATAACTAGACTTATGAAAGCTTATAATAGTTCTGGGTTTAGTTTCCGCTGAAAAGCAACAAAGAGTAGATCCTTAACTTCAAGTTTTAGCTTTCAGATTCTAGACAGTTATCCATTCTAGGTAAGCACCTATAACTAAGCAAGCATGGTATAATCTTTGGTCAAGCATCATCTTTGATAACAATAATGTTGCTCTTGTTACTCAATGTGACAAAGGAATTAAGCAGTCTCAATCATCGTGAGAAGCGGACGATTCGAATCGAATTTAACCTTGCAAGGTAAACCTAACACACACGCTTGGAACACCACAGGGTCGTCCCGAAGCAACCGTTTGCCTTTCATTCCGACTCATGGATCAGATCCACCACAAGCGACTGCAGGTCATACGCACTTCCAAAGTGCAGGACGTACGTCTGTAGCGCGACTACAAAACCCGTACTCCTGGTTGCCCAGCAACACGTATGCCTACACGTCGAACATAAGTAACCAAAAGAAGCAAGACGAGTGGTGGGAGGTATGTCCACTACTCGGGCCGATTGGCTACTAGGCTTACCGCTTACCATATTTCGCGGCATGTGGCTAGTACTTTCAAACGCTTAATCCCGATCACCACACGCTGCGACCTTATCAGTAGTTTTAACAACACAGACGGGGTATCACCTCAATCATGATACCTCACAAAACTCCCGTCCGTCATCCTTATAGTGATAACAGAAATGTAAGCATTACAACTCCTATGTCGCGCGAGTGACAGGAAATCACCCGACTTCTACCGGCCCTATTAGCAGAGCAGCTAGCCGGACTCAATACTAGTATTCATCACAGTGGATCCTAGGGGAATGCAACTAGGGTTTCAAGCAAATCCTGAGAACTTAATGCATAGAATATGTAAATAGATAGAAAGTGTAGTGTAAATAAAATAGTGGGTTATGTCCGGGGCTTGCCTTCTTGAGCAGGGTTGAGAGTAGAAGGATCGAGGTTCTCCGAACTTTGGTTCGGATCTTCAGTTAGATTCTCGACGGTGTCTCCGGGATTTTCAGGAATTTCCTCGACTTGATCCGCGATCAGCTCGTAGTCACCGTCAGCGAGGGTAATCGGTTCTACATGATATGCAAAACAATTATTATTAAGAAATGTACATTCTTTTATTTGAGTCACATCAAAAATTATGCTTTCAAAGATTAACACTTCGAGAAAGGCCAAAACAAAGAAAATGTTAGCCTAAATTTATAATTGATGCTTAATTTAACCACATCATTGAATTAATTCAAAATAAGCATCAAAGCATATATTAAAGTTAAATTTAAATTTGAATTTAAACTTTTTAAGTAAAGAAGGTTATAAAATTTGGAACACTTAAAAAGAAATAGATCACCTCCTAATTCATAACTAAAGGATCTAATTAGTTAAAGTTTGAAAAGATATGTTTAGCTCATACTAATTTAAAATAATTTAAAAGGATTCAAATTGTAGTATAACTTGGTTTTGAATGTTTTGCATCATTTGAGATATCATGTATAAGAATTACATATCATAATTGCAAATAATCAACACAATATGTAAGAATTAAAGACATTACATTTCCTTGTTTCAAATTTAAATTAGATTCAAAAATATTTGGTTTCATATCAAATCCTTTTAACAAAAGTTATAGAGTTCATAATCTAGTTTGCAACAAAACAAGTTTTGCTAATTTTGGAATTTCCTATGATTTGTTATGTATTTTACAAGACAGCATATGCATCTCACATGAAATAACAGATGTCTGAAGGGGGGGGGGGGTCTCGGTAATTTTGCACTGGAACCCCTGGAACCACAGAACTAATAGCAAGATATGTTTAGCTCATACTAATTTAAAATAATTTAAAAGGATTCAAATTGTAGTATAACTTGGTTTTGAATGTTTTGCATCATTTGAGATATCATGTATAAGAATTACATATCATAATTGCAAATAATCAACACAATATGTAAGAATTAAAGACATTACATTTCCTTGTTTCAAATTTAAATTAGATTCAAAAATATTTGGTTTCATATCAAATCCTTTTAACAAAAGTTATAGAGTTCATAATCTAGTTTCCAACAAAACAAGTTTTGCTAATTTTGGAATTTCCTATGATTTGTTATGTATTTTACAAGACAGCATATGCATCTCACATGAAATAACAGATGTCTGAAGGGGGGGGGGGTCTCGGTAATTTTGCACTGGAACCCCTGGAACCACAGAACTAATAGCAAAAAGGCCCTTGCCCATCCCTACGACGGCCGGCACGTCGGCACGACGGCGTTCTCGCCGGCGGCGAGGATTCCGGCCAAGGGGAGGGGGCCTAACACCATCTACAGAGCCTCGGGAAAGCACAAGACAAAGAAGCACAGGGTGGGTAGCAGAGGAACAGAGCGACCGACGGATGGGGGCGGCGGCCGTGGCGGCGCTTCGCCGTTCCCGGCGATGGGACGGCGAACACGGGCCAATAAGGGGCGCATGAGCACCAGTGGATCACCGGGGAACTGTTTGTCTACCTGGACGGGTCAGAGGCCAAGCGAGAGAAGCTGTCGACGGGAGGACCGAGCTCAAGCGGCTCCGGCGGGCGGCGGCTCGGGGTGAGCGAAATTCCGGCCGAGGGGCGGTCGGGGTTGATGGGGCTCGAGCTGAGGAGCAAGAGGAGAGGGTGGGGAGTCTACTGGTGCAAGGAATTGGGACGGGGCGGTGCGGTGAGGGGGAATTGCAACGGGGAGCGGCGGCGGTGGTTCGGGTTGTGTCGGGGAAGAACACAGAGCAGACCAAATGGGGAAGAAGAGGGTGTGGTTCGGTTGGTAGCATTGCTAGCTCACAAAAGAGAGGGAGACACTGGGAGAAAGAAAGGATCACGGCCGGGCTCTGGATTGCGACGGCGAGGTAGCGGCCGGCATGCATCCGAGGACACCGTGGCGCCTGCGCAGGAGGACACCGGAGCAGGGACTGCTGCGGTGGGCAAGGAGGGGACTGACGCGTGGAGAGGGGTAGCATGAGGTGGACGGCGGCGACTGCAAGATGGCGGCCAGGGGAGGCGCACTGTCGCCGGCGTCTGTGCGGGAGCAGAGGAGCAGAAGGGGTGCAGTGGAAGAAGAAAGGGGGAAAGAGATCCAGGGACTTGTTTGCAAATTGTAAAAGTTACAGGGACCCTGCAGAAAACTACTTTTTCCCACTAATCTAGGGGTTTTCTGAGAAAAGGTCCAACATGAAAATTGTAGAGTTTTTCAAGCTCTACAATTTTGCTTTAAAGCTCAACTTCAAAAACTCAAAGTTTGCCATATTACAAAATGAATTTTGGATCAAGGTAGAATTAATTTTACCCCTGTCTTTACCAACCCAAGTTTTAATCAAATTTTTGACATTTTTACATTATTTTTAGAATGTCATGATGACAAATATTTTTCACAGATAGGTCCTTAAGTAAGCATAAAATTACTTTTACCCCTTACCTTTTTGCACAAAAGACCCTGTAACCTGTATTTTTACACATAGGCCCTTGCCTTTACTTAAGAGCTTATTTAGCCATATCCATGCACACACTTTAAACACAAAAGACTTATAACACATGGAAAATTTTTAGATACACCCTTAACACTTATGTCTATTACATCCAGGGTTAAATTTTTATGAAACTTATTACCTGGATGTCACATGTTTAGGGTACAGTGATCCATAAGTGCAGTATCGAAATGATCACACAGCCATATGGTTTAGTATCTCGGTATCCTTGTTTCATTCACCAAATCTATCATAATTATCTAATCTCCAGTCTTTGCTATGACCAAAATCAAATCTCTTGTTTTAGTTACCTTGTGAGTTCTCAGTTGGATGTTTATCTTGGTGCATTCCAACATTTCCATAAGTCTGATTCACATCTTTCCACCACCTTTATCAAACTTCAAGAAATTTACATACTATCTAACATTTGAATCCTTTTGATTCAGATGACTGAAGTTCAGAGGATCTATTGGGATACGGAGGGATATGCTCACACCGCTTGTTTACACTGGGAAGGGTTTCCGAAAATCTTGTGGGATACACTTCGTATATTTCACTATCGGTACCCACCCTAGTATAGGGGTTGTGAGTATGTAGAGGTCGGAGTCCCTCGATGCCGTGCCACTGTTACTGTTCCCCAACATCCTATCCTTGGGTGGCAATCTCTTGAGATAGAGGTTGTTGGATATCGTCTTGTGGATACCTTTGAAGCAGCAGCCCTTAAGGCTATTACTACCTTTTGTGAACAGCATCTGAAGGAAGTTGCAGCCTATCCCATTGGACTATTTCTGGCAGTCTTTGCACATGATGCTGAGTGGAACTACTGAACAAACCATTACAGACATTTAGTTGGAAGTCTCGCCAAAGAGACTCTCAAGGCAGTAATCCGGTATATGAACGCTCAGTATCGTTTTCAGCCACTTAAGCAATAGTGTATGAATGATGTGGTGAATCTGGCCCAGGATTTTCATAGGAGTCTTATTTTGAAAGATGACCAGATTCATTCACTTGGTCAAGGAATTGCCGGAAGGGATACTACTATTGGACATTTGGAGGTGCAAATCTTGGAGGGTGATGCTCAGATTCTCCAGCGCAACACTGTAATTGACTTTTTTGCAGAAACAAGTCCATGACTTGAACCAAGAACTAGGTGATGCCCTTGGACATATTGAGATGCTCCAAGAACAACAAATGCCTCCTCTTATGCCAAATGCCTAAACCTTGTTAAGGCTAATACTTTCAGTGAGCTGGTTAACATGGCCTTAACTCAGGAAGATTGCATTACGGCACATCGTGCCGAGAAGAAACGGAAGACCCCCACTGGACCCTCGAGTGCTCAGTCACCAAGGTATTGTGTTGTTCCCAGCACACAGTTCAAAGCACCGCAATGGAATGCCCCACCTGGCAGATTTGTTTTCCGCCCGCCCTTACAGCAAGTAGGGTATAGACCTTCAGTGCCTCCGCAACAGCCGCAACAGTTTGGCACAAGGCCAAACGATCAACAATTTCAACAGAGAAGTAGCACTTATTGCTGTTTCAATTGCGGGAGTGCGGATCATTTCATCAGAGACTATCCTCGGCCCAAGAAACCTCTTCAAGGGCAGAATTCTAATCAGAACAATTTGGGCAAGGGAAAGAAGCGAGTAATGCAAGTCCGGCAAGGACAAGTTAACTTCACCACCCTTGCAGAACTTCCAGAAGGAGCCCCCATAATGACAGGTATATTTTCTATCGACTATAAATCCGTTATTATCTTGTTTGATTCTGGTGCAACTCATAGCTTCATTAATGAAAAATGTGTTGCCCGAGTGGGACTTGACTATCATCAAACTAAGAGGTCATACATAATCTCTACCCCTAGAGGAAAGATTGATTGCAATCAACTGATTAGATATGTGCCAATACAATTGGGTAGTATGGTGATAAAAACTGATTTGGCTTTACTTCCTTTAGAAGGTATGGATATCATACTTGGGATGGATTGGATGACAAAACATAAAGTGTTGTTAGATATCGCCTCCCGAGTTATTGAGATTAATTCACCATATGATGGAGCCACTACTCTCAATCTACCCCAACAAGAGTATTTTCACTCTTGCGTTTATGCAACCACAGACATCAAACTAGAAGATATACCTATAGTCTGTGAGTATTCCGATGTCTTTCCAGATGATTTGCCTGGAATGCCACCAGATCGGGATATCGAGTTCATTATTGAGCTCCAACCTGGCACAGCTCCTATTTCTAAGAGACCATATCGAATGCCTTCCAATGAACTGGCCGAGCTAAAAACCCAACTTCAAGATCTTCTGGACAAGGGTTTTATACGCCCAAGTGCTTCACCTTGGGGATGCCCTGCTCTCTTTGTAAAGAAAAAGGATAATAGCTTAAGGCTATGTGTCGACTATCGTCCACTCAATACGGTCACTATCAAAAATAAGTACCCTTTTCCCCACATTGATATCTTATTCGACCAACTAGCTGGAGCCAAAGTCTTCTCTAAGATTGATCTACGCTCTGGTTACCATCAGATCAAAATCAAGCCTAGCGATATTCCAAAAACGGCTTTCTCGACCAGATATGGCCTTTATGAATATCTGGTTGTGTGTTTTGGATTCACTAATGCACCGGCATACTTCATGTACCTTATGAATTCAGTCTTCATGCCGGAGCTTGATAAATTTGTCGTGGTTTTCATTGATGATATTATGATATACTCTAAGACTGAAGAAGATCATGCTAATCATATACGTGTCGTTCTTCAACGACTACGTGATCACCGCCTTTATGCCAAATTCTCTAAATGTGAATTTTGGCTTGATAGTGTGAAATTTTTGGGACATACTATCTCCAGTGAAGGCATATCGGTTGATCCAACCAAAGTTCAGGAAGTTATGGATTGGAAGCCTCCAACTTCAGTCCATCAAATGCGTAGTTTCCTTGGATTGGCAGGATATTATCGCCGATTCATTCCAGACTTCTCCAAAATAGCCAAACCCATGACTGAGCTACTCAAGAAAGAGATTAAATTTCATTGGAATGATAAGTGTGAAGAAGCATTTCACACATTGAGAAAGCTTCTAACCAGTGCTCCAGTATTAGCTCAGCCAGATTGTACCAAGCCTTTTGATGTCTATTGTGATGCTTCCGGAACCGGACTTGGTTGTGTGCTTATGCAAAACAACCGAGTTATTGCTTATGCTTCCAGAGCACTCCGGAATCATGAACAAAACTATCCAACCCATGATCTTGAGTTAGCAGCTGTTATTCACGCTCTCAAGATTTGGAGACACCATCTTATGGGTGCCAAGTGTAACATTTACACTGACCATAAGAGCCTCAAATAAATCTTTACTCAAGCTGACCTAAATATGAGGCAAAGGCGTTGGTTAGAACTAATCAAGGACTACGATCTTGAGGTGCGCTACCATCCCGGCAAAGCTAATGTGGTTGCGGATGCACTAAGCCGCAAGGCACATTGTCATTGCTTATCCATAGAAATCTTCAGTGAAACTCTCTGTTATCAAATGAGGAAACTCAATCTGGAGATCATTCCTCAAGGTAGTCTGAATCTCCTATCTATCGAACCTACTCTTCAAGATAGAATCATCATGTCGCAAATGCATGATGAAGGCATCAAAATTGTCAAACAGAAACTATCTCAAGGAGAAGCAAAATATAGGTGTTTCCACACGGATCATCAAGGAGTTCTATGGTTCAACAATCGTATTGTTATACCTAAGAATCATCAACTTCGTAAACAAATCCTTGATGAAGCACATCTGTCCAAATTCTCTATTCATCCGGGTAGTACTAAAATGTATCAAGATCTTAAGCAAAACTTTTGGTGGACTAGGATGAAAAGAGAAATTGCTAAGTATGTATCCGAATGTGATACAAGCCAAAGAGTCAAAGCCAGTCATCTAAAGATATCTGGTACACTCTAACCACTACCCATTCCATCGTGGAAGTGGGAAGACATCAGTATGGATTTCATCGTTGGTCTTCCCAACACATCTCAGAAACATGACTCTATCTGGGTAATCGTGTATAGACTTACCAAAACCGCTCATTTTCTTCTCGTGCATACAACCTATACTGCTAAGAAGTATGCCGAAGTCTATCTCGATCAAATTATTCATCTGCATGGTGTCCCTAAGACAATCATTTCTGATCGAGGGGCACAATTCATTGCACGCTTCTGGGAGCAATTGCAGTCTTCTCTTGGAACCAAGCTGATTCGAAGCTCTGCATACCATCCACAAACTAATGGACAGACTGAGCGAATTAATCAGATTCTTGAGGACATGCTCCGAGCTTGTATCATTCACTATGGTACAAACTGGGACAAATGTCGAGCCGTGGCCGAATTTTCCTATAACAACAGCTATCAATCCAATCTTCAAATGGCTCCATTTGAGGCGTTGTACGGTCGAAGATGTCGAACTCCTTTGAGCTGGTCTGAGACCGGTGAACGCCAAATCTTCGGACCAGACTTAGTTACCGAAGCCGAAAATAAGGTCAAGATTATCCAAGCCAACCTTAAGACAGCCTAGTCTAGACAGAAAAGTTATGCAGACCAAAGAAGAAAACCCTTACAATTCCAAATAGGAGATCATGTCTATCTTCAGATATCTCCTACCAAGGGTGTTCAGCGTTTCGGCATAAAAGGAAAATTAGCACCCCGATATGTCGGACCTTTCGAAATCACCGAAGCTTGTGGCCCAGTGGCTTACAGACTTCGTCTTCCTTCTCTGTTGGCCACCATTCATGATGTCTTTCATATATCTCAACTCAAGAAATGCATCAAAGTGCCTACTGAGATCATTGAACAACAAGCCATAGAGATCGAGCCTGATCTATCTTATGTCGAACGGCCCATTCAAATTCTAGATACCAAAGAAAGAGTCACTAGAAGAAAGAAGATTAAGATGTATAAAATCTTGTGGGACCACCATACTGCAGAAGAAGCCACATGGGAAACTGAAGATTATCTTCAGAAAAACTTTCCCGAGTTCCTTAAGAATCTTTAGGTAATTATCTTCCCATACATCACTCTGGTAATCACGAGACGAGATTTCTTTCAGGGGGGAAGGTTGTGACACCCTAGGTGTCAAAATTGTAAAATATTAGGAAGAATGTGAAATGTAAATACATTGAATTAAATGAAATTGGATGAATGTGTGAAATTAGAGTGCATATGTGAAAATAAGGACTTGTGTGCAATTAGTTCAAAAATATGAGTCCTTTTGTCTAAAATATTTAAATTACAAAGATAACTCTTAATTTACACTAGGGGTCAAAGTGTAAAAATATTAGTCATCATTACATTTGATGTGAACCCGTACTTGTGTGCAATTAGTTCCTG
The DNA here is from genome assembly GCF_002211085.1 of Panicum hallii. Classification (NCBI taxonomy): domain Eukaryota; kingdom Viridiplantae; phylum Streptophyta; class Magnoliopsida; order Poales; family Poaceae; genus Panicum; species Panicum hallii. Next base: position 20,527,405 of record NC_038042.1, read on the forward strand.
CAAGCAATCGAAGAACTAGCAAGAACAAGTAGAACAAGTACTGAAAATTACGAGATGTAATTGAAGGTCTCAAACCGAATCTCAATTATGGAGGGGTTCCGAAAACAAGTGGACGGGCGGCTGGATCAGCACGCGCGTCTACAAGGAAGTAGCAAAAGCTAAACTTGCATCTAACAAAACCCGAGTGTTCTTGACGGCGGCTAAAGGTTATAAAGAAGTGGGAGAACGACCACAAGGGTGCTGGGGTCGTATTCCAACCCTAGGACTCATCCGTCTTGGACTCTACTTGATACACTGCCCGTTGGGCCAAATTAGGGTGACGCAGCACCGTGGCTGAAAAGGACTCTGTAGTAAATCTAGGATTGCAGTTGATTCCGAATAGATATTGAGGTGATTCCGGATCCGTTGGAAAGTAGATTTGATAAGCTTTCCAGAAAGTACTTGACCGACCAAAACGGAGTCCGGATGAAGTCATGGCGGCTGTTACAAGTTGTGTCTGTCCTGCAGTCCGAATCCAGCCTGCGCGATGCCTCTTCCCTTTTGATCCAATCCATGGTTCCTGAGTAAAACAAGAGTGCACGTGTCTCCATTCTCTAAATATGATGAACCTGAGCTTAAGAGTGAACTTACTTGATGGGTAAGCCGACGAGCACGAGCGCGAGTAATAGGTCCAAGAGGTGTTGATGAAGTAGATACTGGTGTAGGTGTGGATGTATCGTTAGTGGCGATGTCCTCATCATCCTCCCCTTCTTGCATTTGAGTCGTCCTCGACTCAAGCTCATCATCCTCTCCTAAATATGGCTTCAAATCTGCAATGTTAAATGTGGGACTAACCCCAAAATCCACAGGCAGGTCTAGCTTATATGCATTATCATTAATTCGTTCTAGCACTTTAAACGGTCCATCAGCCCGAGGCATCAACTTAGATTTTCGCAAAGTAGGAAACCTATCCTTTCTCAAGTGCAACCAAACCAATTCACCAGGTTCAAAAATCAATTGCTTTCTACCTTTATCACCAGCAAGCTTATACTTAGAATTCATGCGCTCAATGTTTTCTTTAGTTGTTTCATGCAGTTTTAACATCAGTTCAGCACGTTGCTTAGCAACAAAATTCAATTCTTCAGAAGTGGGCAAAGGCATTAAATCAATAGGAGCACGAGGAATCAAGCCATAAACAATCTCAAAAGGGCACATCTTTGTAGTAGAATGCATGGAACGATTATAAGAAAACTCAACATGAGGCAAACATTCTTCCCACAACTTAATATTCTTCTTTAAAACAGCCCTTAACATGGTAGACAAGGTTCGATTAACCACTTCAGTTTGACCATCAGTTTGGGGATGACAAGTGGTAGAAAATAGAAGCTTAGTTCCCAATTGTGCCCATAAAGTTCTCCAAAAGTGGCTAAGAAATTTGGCATCACGATCAGAAACAATTGTGTTTGGCACACCATGCAAACGAACAATTTCTCGAAAGAATAAATCAGCAACATGTGTAGCATCATCAGTTTTATGACATGGAATAAAGTGTGCCATCTTGGAAAATCTATCCACAACCACAAAAACGCTATCACGTCCCTTCCTAGTTCTAGGCAATCCCAACACGAAATCCATAGAAATATCCTCCCAAGGAGCACTAGGAACTGGTAAAGGCATATACAAACCATGCGGATTTAAACGGGACTTAGCTTTCTGACATATAGTGCAGCGTGCAACAAATCGCTCCACATCTCTTCTCATTTTTGGCCAAAAGAAATGACCAGCAAGTACATCCTCTATCTTCTTTGCTCCAAAATGCCCCATCAAGCCACCACCATGCGCTTCCTGTAACAACAACAAACGAACGGAGCTAGCTGGAATGCATAGCTTGTTAGCTCGAAACACAAACCCATCATTGACGATGAATTTGTTCCATGCTTTTCCATCCTTACAATGCAGCAAAACATCCTTAAAATCAGCATCATTCACATATTGTGTTTTAATTGTGTCCAAACCAAAAATCTTGCAATCAAGTTGTGTCAACAAAGTATATCACCTAGACAAAGCATCAGCAATGATATTCTCTTTCCCTTTCTTGTGTTTGATGACATAAGGAAAAGATTCAATAAATTCAACCCACTTAGCATGTCTACGGTTCAGTTTTCCTTGACTACGAATATGTTTCAAAGATTCATGATCAGAATGGATAACAAACTCTTTGGGCCACAAATAATGCTGCCATGTTTCTAATGTGCGCACAAGAGCATACAATTCCTTGTCATAAGTAGAATAATTCAGAACAGGTCCGCTCAATTTCTCACTAAAATATGCAACAGGTTTACCATCTTGTAACAAAACACCACCCAAACCAATTCCACTAGCATCACATTCAAGCTCAAAGGTCTTATTAAAATCAGGAAGTTGGAGGAGAGGTGCATGTGTCAACTTATCTTTCAACATGGTGAACGCATTCTCTTGTGTGGTGCCCCAAGAAAAGGGCACCCCCTTCTTCGTAAGCGCATTCAACGGTGCCGCAATGGTGCTGAAATCCTTCACGAAGCGACGATAGAACCCAGCAAGTCCTAGAAAACTCCGCACCTGTGTGATGGTCTTTGGTACAGGCCATCCCTGAATAGCTTCCACCTTAGCTTGATCAACTTCAATTCCCTGTGGAGTGACAACATAGCCAAGAAAAGATACTCGATCTGTGCAAAAGACGCACTTCTCAAGGTTACCAAATAAACGTGCATCACGTAAAGCAGTAAAAACAGCACGTAGATGATCAAGATGTGCCTCCATAGATTTGCTGTAAATCAATATATCATCAAAGTAGACCACAACAAATTTGCCAATGAAAGCACGCAGAACCTCATTCATTAATCGCATGAAGGTGCTAGGTGCATTAGTTAACCCAAAAGGCATGACTAACCACTCATATAACCCGAACTTAGTTTTGAAAGCAGTTTTCCATTCATCTCCCAATTTCATGCGAATCTGGTGGTACCCACTACGCAAATCAACTTTGGTAAACACAACAGCACCACTCAATTCATCAAGCATATCATCCAAACGTGGAATAGGATGTCGGTATCGAATTGTGATATTGTTAATAGCTCTACAATCGACACACATACGCCACGTTCCATCTTTCTTGGGGACTAAAATAACCGGAACAGCACAAGGACTAAGGGACTCACGTACATAACCTTTGTCGAGTAGTTCTTGCACTTGTCGCTGAATCTCTTTCGTTTCTTCCGGATTGGTCCTGTACGGCGCACGGTTGGGCATCGATGCACCTGGAATCAGATCAATTTGGTGCTCAATCCCTCGTATTGGTGGCAGCCCCGCTGGTATTTCACTTGGAAACACATCAGAATACTCCTGCAAAACGTTAGCGACAGCAGGGGGCAAAGAGTGCTGCATATCATGAATGGAAATCAAAGTATCTTTGCACACCAAAGCATAGGCAACAGAAGTGGTAGCAATCAAGTCATTAATATCAGATTTAGTAGCAAGCAAGCAAGTCCCTTTCAAGCGTATCTCATCTTGCTTATTAGCAATCGACTTGACAATTTTATTGGTCTCACTTTTAGCTTTGGCAGCTCTAGCAGTATCATCATGCACAATAGCTTCAGGAGACATAGGAAGCAACACAATGTTCTTATCATGGTGCAAGAGCGAAAACTGATTTGATCTACCATAATGCACACAATCCGTATCAAATTGCCAAGGCCTACCGAGCAGAATATGGCAAGCTTGCATAGGCACAACATCACACTCAACAACATCATGATATGCTCCGATTGCAAAATTAATGCGCACCAGCCTCGTTACCTTAGCCTTACCACTGTTGTTTAGCCATTGAATGTGATATGGGTATGGGTGTGGTTTGGTGCTGAGTGCAAGCTTCTCCACCAGTTCGCTGCTAGCCAAATTGTTGCAACTACCTCCATCAATAATCATACGACAAGAACGCTCTTTAATGACACACTTAGTTTGAAACAGCGTGTGTCGCTGATTTTGCTCCGCCTTCTCCATTTGTGCACTAAGCACACGCTGCACAATGAGACTCTCGTAGTGTTCGGCTGCCCCTGCATCAATATGTTCGTCTGGTGGTCCCTCATTACCTGCATGGTCAGCAGCAAACAACGCAAGTGTATCATCATCAAAATCACTAGCAGAGGAATACGCACCATCATCTTTGACCACCAAAACGCGCTTGGTAGGACAGTCACGCTGCACGTGCCCAAAGCCCTTGCACCGATGACACTGGACATCCCTTGTTCTACCCGTGGATGCAACCGAGGAAGCACTAGCGGCTGGTTTCTGGACAGTCTTGGTTGCTGAAGTGATGGGAGGAGTGCGTGGCTTGTCGCTGGATGGAGAAGACGCTGTTGTACGACTCGGTGAAGGAGCTGGTAGAGGTGCACGTACGCTCATAGAAGTAGTCGTGCGTGGCTGCCATGATGTAGATTTACCTGCAGAAACATTAGACCTAGCACTAGCACGTCGTCCCTGTACCTCCCTTTCAGCTTTACAAGCAAGATGGAACAAACGGGTTACGTTAGTATAATCTTTATACGCAAGAATGTCCTGAATTTCTCTATTTAACCCGCCCAAATATCTAGCCATAGCAGGTTCCTCACCCTCCACTAAATTACAACGTAGCATTCCCATTTGCAATTCCTGATAATATTCTTCTACAGTTCTAGTGCCCTGCCTCAATTGTTGTAACTTATGTAACAGATCACGTGCATAGTAAGAAGGAACGAATCTAGCCCACATGACCCGTTTCAAAGCATCCCAAGTTTTTCGCATGTCATCAGCATTTTTCTTGCCATGTTCTATCCACCAAACAGAAGCAAAATCAATGAACTCACTAGTAGCAGCCCTAACACGTGCATTCTCAGGAAAATCATGGCTTGCAAACTTTTGATCAACAGCAATTTCCCAAGTAATGTATGCATCAGGGTCATATGTACCATCAAAAGGAGGTATCTTAAATTTAATCTTGCTGAAAGCATCATCATTGTTGCGTACCTCACGGTGGCGAAAACCACCCATACCTCTACGATTAGTGCGTAGCCGGCGGCGATGGCGAGCGTCTTGTTCATCCTGTTCAGTATCAGCAATATATTCATCCGCCCAATCATCACGCTATTCGTTGGTCTTCGCATGGAGCTCATCAAAACGCCGCAAAAGAGCAACGAGACTCTTGTCAATATTGCCGACCGCTGTCTCCAGGCCCGTAAGCTTGGTGTTGGTGGCAATCTGCGTAGCCTCCAATTGTCCAATCTTATCATTCGTCACCTGCATATCATTATCAAGTCCCTCTGTGTGCCGCTGCACTTGCCTTTCAAAATGTTGTATGATGCCCCTGGTACGTGGAGACTGATGCAAGCTATGATCCTCCTCCTCGGAGCCTGCCATGGTGAGAAAGACAAGGACAACAAGAAAACAAGTGAAGTAGTAAAATCCCTATAGCTAATAGGGTGTAGCTACAGCAAGGCGCTCACTCTCAACCTGTTGCACAAGCTCTTACCAATTCTTACCTTGCTGCTAGGAGGGGACGGCAACCAACAAGTCCGCAACCGTGGAATGAAGTGTATCAGCGCGGCAGCAACAAGACCTGTGGAGCTGTAGTCGGATATGTGGAGCTGTAGGTGGGCTTGAACAAGGAAGTACTAGCACCACGTTAGTCACAAAGGCAAGCTGAATAATCGTTCAACAGTGGTACTGTGCTGGTCCTAGTCTAGACCGTGCTAGAGACGCGAGCCTGGACACAAAGGAAGTCACAAAGCACCACTCCGAACAGAAGGAAAAAACAAACACAATGAATTAGCCCCTTGCTTCTTTTTTTTAACAATGATCCTTTTTTTTCTTCTTTTTTTTCTTTTTTTTCTTTTTTTTTTAGGGGAACCTCAAAAACAGATGCTATGAACAAAGGAGTACAAGTGAGCAAGTCACCACACACGCTTTTTCCAGAAAGAGTAGGGGTATACAGGTAATTAAAAGATACTCTCTCGCTCTCTCTCTCTCTGGAGTAGGCCGAGACTTAAATATATATGTGAAGTGTTATTGCTTCTGGTGCACAGTTCGGACTCAGATGCAACCAGCACCGAATTCAACTCAGACTTGATAACAAAGAGGCACTCAGATTCGGCAACCACAAGATGAATAGTGTGGCAGAACCAACCTGAATTATACCGACTCAAGTACGCGAGTCTTCACCGAAGGGCTACCTCGTACTTCAAACGGTATAAAACCATTGGTCTGTCGGGTAACATCCCGATAAACCACCGAACTCAGGATCCAACAAGGTACCTCACACGAAGGTGAGTCCAGAGATACAATGCCAAAATATCTTACACCACAGGCAGTTACATTACAACAATGTACAAAACATCATTAGCTCCCACAGAGGAGAGATTATTACAAGACAGGTTTTAGTTTTTAGTCAAAGCAGCGGAATTTTGAAAAGCGTAGTCATTATACACATCGTCATTACAGGTATTATGCTAGCCCTGGCATAATATCACTCGGCGGAATCTGTGTTGGCCGGGGACGGGTCCCATTCCACGGACCAACCATCAGGCAAAGGGTAAGGCTACGGTGTAATGAACGCTGGCTCATCAGAAGAATTACCTGGAGTAAATCAACAAAAGCAAGGCTGAGTATACTAATACTCAGCAAGACTTACCCGAAATTGGGTATACCTTAGCCCATAACTAGACTCATGATGGCTTTTAGCTTTGGGTAGGGTTTTCAGCTGAAAAGCAACAAAGAGTAGATCCTTACTTTCAACTTTTAACTTTCAGATTCTAGTTGATTAACCATTCTAGGTAAGCACCTATAACTAATCAAGCATGGTAAAATCTTTGACCAAGCACCATCTTTGATAATCATAAAGTTGCTCTTGTTACTCTATGTGGTAAAGGGAATAAGCAGTCTCATACATCGTGAGAGGCGGACGATTCTGAATCGAGATTCAACCCTTGCAAGGTAAACCTAACACACACGCTTGGAACGCCACAGGGTCGTTCCGAAGCAACCGTTTGCCTTTCATTCCGACTCGTGGATCAGGGCCACCACAAGCGACTGCAGGTCATATGCACATCCAAAGTGCAGGAAGTACGTCTGTAGCGCGACTACAAACCCCGTACTCCTGGTTGCCCAGCAACACATATGCCTACACGTCGAACAAAGTAACCAAAAGAAGCAAAAACATGTGGTGGGGGGTATGTCCACTCCTCGGGCCGATCGGTTACTAGGCTTACCGCTTACCATATTTCACGGCATGTGGCTAGTACTTTCAAACGCTTAACCACCGCTACCACACACTGCGACCTTATCAAATTCATCAAAACAGACGGGGTATCATCTTGACCATGATACCTCATAAAACTCCCGTCCGTCATCCTTATAATGATAACAGGAATGTAAACATCACAATTCCTATATCGCGCGAGTGACAGGAAATCACTCGACTTCTACCGGTCCTATAAACAGAGCAGCTATTCGGACTCAAGTTCTAGTGTTCAATACATAGGTACCTGGAGTTATGCAACTAAAGTTTCCAAACAATTCCTAAGAACTTAATGCATAGAGATATACGTAAATAGTATAGGTTGCAGTGTAATGAAGTAGGGGTTATGTCCGGGGCTTGCCTTCGTTGATAGGGTTGGGGTTAGTCAAACTATTTTCTTCCGAACCTTGGTTCGGGGCTTCAGAGAAATCCGCGACGAGATTCCTGGAGTCTTCAGAATAACCTCCTTCTTGATCCAGAATCAGCTGATAGTCCCCGTCAGCGAGAGTGGTCGAGTCTATATGATATGCAAAATGAAGTTTAATGGATGCATACATTGGTAGGTCAGTTCATGATAAAGTTGCAATCTAATCTTAAGAAAAATTACATTACGATGATAAGTTATCTACCCTGCACTGGGCAGTCATTTATCGAGTATTAGTTGTTTTATTCAACTCCATTAGACAACGGGGTTGATTACACTAATTAACTAATTAGTAGCATGGAGCAACAAGTGGGGTGGTTTTTAACATTTATATTTAAAAAGCTTTACATATTGATCTCACAATTTATATGAACTTTAAGTTACTATTATCTTATAAACCAAATATATTATATCTAATTTAATTAAGATCTAATTATTAGTTGAAAATTTAATAATATGTTGCAATAATTCCAAACAGAACATTAACATATTTTTCATGATTTTTGAACATATGTAAGGGTGTTTATTAATTATATTATGCAAACTACACATTATTTCTAACAAAATCTATACAATAAGAAAATATGACTAGAGTACAAGGCTAATTATTTTTCTTCAATTCTACATGTTAAAAGAAAATTATCAGAACTGGTTTTACTAATTTATCAATTTTCTATGAATTACTATGTATTTCTTAAGCCTACAAGCAACTAACTTTGATATTTAAATTAGATCATTAAACATTCAAAAACCGAAGTCGACCTTTAAAGCAAAGTTGCAGATCTTGGTCTAAATATTCTAACAAAATTTAGTTTACTATTTTATGATTTTTCCTTGAAGAGATATAGTATTTCTAAGTTGGCAACCAAATTTACATAAGGAGGTCCCTCGGCACTATTCCTCTGAGTCTATTCTTTTGCACAAAACCCCCTGAAGTTTTATTTCTTCTAACCCGAAGCCCTTGGACTTGGAACCGAGACAGAGTAAGGCGGGGCGGCCGTGTTCCGGCGACGGCGGTCACCGGCGGCGAGGTCCAAGTGCAGGAATAGGGTCAGGAGCTTACTGTGGTCTCGTTGCGCTACGTGTCGTGGACGGGGATGGCCGGAACAGTGGGGTTCGACTTGAGCCCGAGGTGACGGCGGAGGGGTCACCGTCGACGGCGGAGCTCCGGTGGCGAATGTCGGCAAGTAACCTGCGCACGAGCACCAGTGAGTCGTGGGGAACGTGTACGTGCCATCAATTGGATGAAATCATGCTGGATCGAGGGAATTCGACGGAGACCGATGCGGCGGCGGCGAGGAAGAACGCCGGCGAGCGTCGGGAAGGCACTGTGATGCACCAGAGGGTCAATGGATGGGTCGTACAGCTTCAGGGTGATGATGTGGTGCTGTTTATGGGGTTGTGGGGGCTCGGGACTGCGTGAGTGGTGCTGCCCACGGTGAGGCCGAGGGCGGCGGCGGATGGTGATCGTCGGCGACGAGGTTTCAGTGGAAGTTGGAGTGCCACGAATGGGCGAGGAGCACCAGTAGATGACGGGAAAGCTTGTGCAGGTGTTGGTTGGGGCGGAGGAGGTCCGGTGTGGGCTGCCCACGGGCGTGCCGTGCGCGGCCGGAGTGGAAGATGACGGCGGCGGCGGAATGCAGCTCGAGTACTGGAAATTGGACGCTGGGAGTAGCAGAACAGAACGTAAATGTTGATGTGGTGCTGCTGCGCGCGAGAGAGAGGGGGTTAAGGCACCGGGGTGGCCTGTCCACGGTGACCAGGAGGTGGCGGCCGGCGGAGGCCTCGGGTTGCCGTGGCGCGCGCGCGTGAGGCCAGGAAGAGAGAGGAAAGAAGTCGAGACCGGGAGAGGATGACGCGTGGGAGGATATGCCAGCAGGAGGTGGAGCTCGGGAAGCTGTGCCGGCGGTGGACGGCGGCGACAGGAGCAGAGCAGAAGGGGGAAGCGGCGCGGTCAGAGGAGGAAGAAGGCAGACAGGGTCAGAAGGACTGATTTGCAAATCTAGAAACTTCCAGGGACTCCTCTGTAAAGGAAGAATTCCTTTGATACAAAAGCCTAATGAGAAAAGTGTCTAAAGCAAAGTTGTAGAGAATTTCAAATCCTACAAGACTGCTTTAAGGTTCAAGTTCAAAATCTCAAAGAATATAATTGTATTTTAAACTTTAGAGCACAATTCAAATTATAAACTTTGTCTTGTACTTCAAACAAAATGCTTTAATGCTTAGGGTCTTTTTGCAAGATTTCCTGCAGTAATCATTACTAACTCTTTTTACACTTTAGTCCTTAGGTAAAACTAAGTTTTACTTTTATCTTTTTACCATTTCACATGTAAGTCCCTTATGTTTGTGTTAACTACACATAGGCCCTTAGTTTCTTTCAAAATCTATTTCTCTTAGGTTTTATTTGACTTTTGCTCTTTTCTTTTCTATAACCATCTGAAATTTGACACTTAAGAACATTTTCACACACTTGCACATAAGAATTTATAAAACTCATGATTTACAAATATACCCTTATTGCTTTATACAACTTGTATACACTATAACATGCTTACATATTATATACCCAAACTTAGGATCTAGTTGTCTAACTACCTGGATATCACAGCCTTCCCCCCTTAAAAAGAATCTCGTCCCGAGATTCCGAAGCTGAACAGAAATGGATAATTAGATTTGGGGATTGGCTTGAAGGAAGTCTGGAAAATTCCGTTGAAGATAAGACTCAGTTTCCCAAGTCGCTTCTTCTTCGGTGTGATGATCCCATAAAATTTTGTACATTTTAACTGCCCTTCTTCTAGTGAATCTCTCCTTAGTATCCAGGATTCGAAGAGGTTGTTCGATGTACGACAAATCAGGTTCAATCTCAATGGCACATGTCTCAACGATTTCTGTGGGTACTTTGACACACTTCTTAAGTTGAGAGACGTGAAAGACATCGTGAATAGCCGCCAATTGAGATGGAAGGCAAAGTTTGTATGCCACTGGGCCACAAACGTTGAGAATTTCAAAGGGTCCGACATATCGAGGTGCTAACTTCCCCTTTATGCCAAAGCGTTGGACGCCTTTGGTAGGTGATACTCGGAGATATACAAAATCTCCTATCTGGAATTGTAGAGGTTTCCTCCTCTTATCTGCATAGCTCTTTTGTCTGGACTGAGCGGTTTTAAGGTTAGATTGAATAACTTTAACCTTATCTTCGGCTTCAACGACTAGGTCTGGTCCGAACATTTTGCGTTCACTGGTCTCTGACCAACTCAAAGGAGTTCGACATCTGCGACCATATAACGCTTTGAAAGGAGCCATTTGAAGACTAGCTTGATAACTGTTATTGTAGGCAAATTCAGCTAGAGCAAGGCACTTGTCCCAACTTGTACCATAGTGAATAATACAAGCTCGGAGCATGTCTTCAAGAATTTGGTTAATTCGCTCAGTCTGCCCATCAGTCTGGGGATGATATGCAGAGCTTCGAATCAATTTGGTCCCTAGAGCTGATTGTAATTGCTCCCAGAACCGTGCAATAAATTGGGGCCCTCGATCAGATATGATGGTTTTTGGAACCCCATGCAATCGAACGATTTGTTCCAGATAGACTTCGGCATACTTCTTAGCAGAGTAAGTGGTATGCACAGGAAGAAAATGAGCTGTTTTTGTGAGTCTATCAATGATCACCCATATGGAGTCATGTTTTTGAGATGTGTTGGGAAGACCGACAATAAAATCCATGCTAATGTCTTCCCATTTCCATGACGGTATGGGTAATGGCTGAAGCGTACCAGAGGCTTTTAAATGGCTAGCTTTAACTCTCTGGCATGTATCACATTCGGATACATATTTGGCAATTTCTCTCTTCATTCTGGTCCACCAAAAATGTTGCCGAAGATCTTGATACATCTTGGTGCTACCAGGATGAATAGAGAATTTGGACAAATGTGCTTCGTCGAGGATTTGCTTACGAAGTTGATGATCCTTAGGCACAACAATCCGATCGTTGAACCATAGGACTCCTTGATGATCAGTGTGAAAATACTGATATTTAGCTTCTCCCTGGGATAGCTTGGATTTGATAATTTTGACTCCCACATCATGTAGTTGTGACATGACGATTTTATCCCGCAAAGTAGACTCAATGGAAATTAAGTTTAAACTACCTTGGGGAATAATCTCAAGATTGAGTCTTCTCATTTGATGGCAAAGAGTGTCATTAAAGGTGGATATGGTTAAGCAGTGACAATGTGACTTGCGGCTAAGTGCATCCGCAACCACATTAGCTTTGCCCGGATGATAGTGTACCTCAAGGTCATAATCTTTGATTAACTCCAACCAACGCCTTTGCCTCATATTTAGATCAGCTTGAGTAAAAATATACTTGAGGCTCTTATGGTCTGTGTAAATGTTACACTTAGCACCCATAAGATGATGTCTCCAGATCTTGAGAGCATGAATAACTGCTACCAATTCAAGATCATGTGTTGGATAATTTTGCTCATGAGTCCGAAGTGCTCGGGATGCATAAGCAATAACCCGGTTGTTTTGCATAAGAACACAACCAAGGCCAATTCCAGAAGCGTCACAGTAGACATCAAAAGGCTGGGTACTATCTGGCTGAGCTAGTACCGGAGCAGTCGTCAGAAGTTTTCTCAAAGCGTGAAATGCTTCCTCACACTTATCATCCCAACGAAACTTAATTTCTTTCTTAAGTAGTTCAGTGATGGGTTTAGCTATCTTGGAGAAGTCTGGAATGAATCGGCGATAATATCCTGCCAATCCAAGGAAACTTCGTATTTGATGGACTGAAGTGGGAGGATTCCAGTCCATAACTTCTTGAACTTTGGTTGGATCAACCGATATGCCTTGACTAGAAATAGTATGTCCCAAAAATTTCACACTATCCAGCCAGAATTCACATTTTGAAAATTTGGCATAAAGGCGATGATCCCGTAGTCGTTGAAGAATGACACGTAAATGATTAGCGTGGTCTTCTTTGGTTCTGGAGTATATTAGAATATCATCGATGAAGACCACGACGAATTTATCGAGTTCCGGCATAAATACGGAATTCATGAGATACATGAAATAGGCCGGTGCATTAGTGAGTCCAAATGACATAACCAGATATTCATAAAGTCCATATCTGGTTGAAAAGGCCGTTTTTGGAATGTCACTAGGCCTGATCTTGATCTGATGATAACCAGAGCGTAAATCAATCTTAGAGAAGACCTTAGCTCCAGCAAGCTGATCGAACAAAATGTCAATGCGGGGAAGAGGGTACTTATTTTTGATGGTAACCGCATTGAGTGGACGGTAGTCAACACATAGCCTCAGACTATCGTCTTTCTTCTTGACAAAGAGAGCAGAACAACCCCAAGGTGAAGCACTGGGGCGTATATAACCCTTATCAAGAAGATCTTGTAGCTGAATTTTCAGTTCTGCCAATTCATTTGGAGGCATGCGATACAGCCTTTTAGAAATTGGAGCAGTGCCCGGTTGAAGTTCAATGGTGAACTCGATGTCTCTATCTGGTGGCATTCCCGGCAGATCGTCGGGAAAGACATCGGGGTATTCACATACTATAGGAATATCCTTGACTTTGATATCTGTGATAGCATAAGTGCAGGGGTGCAGATACTCTGGCTGAGGCAGATAAAGGGTGGTAATCCCATAGTATGGTGAATTGATTTCAACCACTCGGGAACAGATATCTAACTGGACTCGATGCTTAGTCATCCAGTCTGTCCCAAGTATAACATCAATATCCTCTAGACTGAGTAAAACCAAATCAGTTTTGATTTCTTTACTACCTAACTGAAGTGGCACATTTCTACTCATTTGGTTGGAGGTGATTTTTCCTCCAGGGTAGAGATCATATATGACCCCTGGATAGAACAAGATTCAAGTCCTAGCCGGGTACCACAGTTGTTACTAATAAAGCTATGTGTTGCTCCGGAATCAAATAAAGTAACAACTGGCTTATGGTAAATAGAAAATGTACCCGACATGACGGGAGCTCCATCTGGAAGTTCTGCAAGAGTGGTGAAGTTAATTCGTCCTTGCCGGACTTGCATCACCGGCTTCTTGCCCTTGTTCTGGTTTCCCTGGGTGGAGCTCTGCCCTTGATTAGGTTTCTGAGGCCGCGGACAATCCCGGATGAAATGATCCGCACTTCCGCAATTGTAGCAGCGATAGTTGCTGCCTCTCTGTGGTACTTGTTGAATATTTGGCCGTTGGCCAGATTGTTGTGCTTGTTGCGGGGGCACAGGAGGTCTGAACCTTCCTTGCTGTTGAGGCGGCCTAAAAACCAATCTACCCGTTGGGGCATTGCGCTGTGGTGCTCTGGGCGGCGTATTGGAAATAACCCGATACCTCGATGGTTGAGTGTTCGAGGGTCCAGCAGGGTTCTTCCGCTTTTTCTCGGCATAGTGCGCCACAATACAATCTTCCTGAGTTAAGGCCATGTTAACCAACTCACTGAAAGTATTTGCCTTCACAAGGTTCAGGCGTTCCTTGAGTTTGGTGCTAAGGCCTCGGCGAAAACGGTCTTGCTTCTTGGTATCATTATCTGCATGATACCCTGCATACTGGCACAGATGATTGAAATTCTGTGCGTATTGCAGAACTGTAGTGGCACCTTGGGTAAGAGCCAGGAACTCATTAAGCTTCCGCTCCAATAATCCTGCGGGAATATAATGCGCTCGGAAGGCGACCCGGAATTCATCCCATGTGATGACATGCCCTGCAGGTTGCATGGCATAAAAATTGTCCCACCAGATTCTAGCAGCACCACGAAGTTGTTGAGCAGCAAAAGAAGCCTTGCTAGAATCCGCACAAGGTATGGTCAGGAGAGCGAACTTCGATTCAATAATATGAAGCCAGGCATCGGCATCCAATGGTTCTTCCGCCTTACTGAAGAAAGGCGGTTGGGTACTGAGGAAATCTTGGTAACTAGCCACAGGAGGATTACGATCATCCCGGCCTCCTCGGAATTGATGCTGCTGATTCTGCTGTGCTTGAACCAGCAAATTAAGCAATTCCGTTTGCCGAGCCATGACTTCGGCAATGTTGGGAGGAGGTGGTGGCGGTTGCTGAGAACCGCTGGCCTGATCAGCCCGGAAACCTTCCAGGGTTCCACGTGTTGCTCCAACCATCTGAAACAAAGGAGATGTCCATCATTAACCATATAGCCTTACTCCCGATTTCAGAAAATATAAACAAAACACATACTCCATTCAATCATCTCATTTCAGAATCATAATGATAATGAACAAGATGATAAAACAGGAAACTTATATTACAATATTGGTTCTTTTGTTTTCCGCATCGTACATCCGAAAGATCTCTACGCAGGCCATCTATATTACAACAATTGGCATGAGATCTAGCTAAGTTACACACTCCTTAAGTTATTACACTCCCCATAGGTTACATCTAGATAGTCGATGATTTACTAAACTAAAAATCGTCGAAGTTGCCTACAGAAGATTGACTGCCAGAAGAATAGTGATAGGGACTAAGAACTGGATCCCCATGCTCAGAGTCAATCTCTGAAACACCCTCAATCTCTTCTGGGTCTTCTTCTTCTTCTTCTTCAGGAACTATGGGTATAGCGGGAAGTATCGGTTGCTGCTGCAATTCCTCAATGTGAGCCTGGGCATCATCAGCCACAAGTATCAGATCATGAATTTGTGCCTGTAGAAACTCAATAACAGTATCACGCTGAGTGATAATATGATCACTCTCATTGATCTGATCTTCACGATGGAGGATTGTCTCATCTCTTGCTGCAATAATTTCATCCTTCTGAGTCACCAAAGCTTGTAATTCTTCTATTTGGGTTACTTGATGGTCAGTGTTCCGATAGTGGCTTTGAGCCACACCAGTTATCTGACTTACCCCATGACGCAGTAACATTTGATAATGATATTGCACATCCATGAACCTGGTAACCATACGGACGGTTTCTTCAGCTAGATCCCCTAGCAGATGACCATGATGGTCTGTCCGAAAATCCCAGTCCGTACTACCCGGGTCTATGGTAGGAAATAACCCAATAGGATATGCGGCAACTTCAATTGGATGCTGATTGCAAAAGAGTTTGATAGCTTCTAAAGCAGCAGTTTCAAGAGTATCCACTAGACGATATCCAACCACTTCCACTTCTATGGGAGGCCATAAGGAGCGGAAAGGGTGTTGAGGAATTATCATCTTAACCCTGCAGCGGGGAACTCCTTCTTCACGATACTCTACCCCATCATACAGAGGAGGCTCTGTATAATGAAACATACTCAAGGATTCCCACAAAAGACGAGGAAATCCTTCCCAATGTAAACCATTGGTGTGAAAGTGCCCCTCCTGATCCCAAAAGGTATTAGCAGGAGCAGCCATCTGCGACAACAATGCAAATGGTAAGATATTTTTACCCTATTGAGAAAATTTACAAGGTAAAATTGGATTAAGATAGCTGATTCTGATAACAGCAAAGGCTGGAATTCAGATGAATACCTAAGATACCCAACTAAAGATTCTTACTTACCCAAATTAAGAAATACCAACATGTTGTCTATTTCTTAGGAAGCATCAATTTAAACATTCAATTTAGTTGATTAATGGATTATGCATGCACGTACTAATCGATCTCACAACCAAAAGTAACTGCCAAGTAATCTTGGTCTTACGTGGTTAGTTACGGTGGCACAATATAAATACGTCTCTCACTATTAACTAGTCGATAGGTCCTATCCGTCCTAATTTCGGAATCGTGGTTAGTGTACCTGCAGAAAACCACAATGCATATATGTATATATTCAATGAACCTTTCATGCCAGCATGTCATGAAAGCGTCCCCATTCATTACTGCTCACTATAGAAACAGTATCTGTACAATTACCGCCGTACAGACAACGTTAACATACGTTATTTGAATAACGTATTCACGGGGGTACCGCAAAATGCGGGGATATGAACAGCGATCGCCATATCCTGCGCCGAACCATATACTCCCAATGTAGTCAACCAAAGTTGACACATTGGCAGCATCTCAAGTAGGCCACTGCTTGAGAAACAGCGTTCGGTTTGCATCACCAACAGGAAGGCCAAGCTCCCTCAGTTGGCTGAGGATCCTTACCTTCTTACCTTACGATCGAAGATGTCGTTACAGAAAGTAAGGTTGGGTTGTGCATAAATTTAAGTTTCAACAGAAAAGTAATGCTGGAAGTCAGAATTATATATATATAACAGCCACCTTTAATTCCCATATTAGCATTACCCTAGGGCTTACGTACTATACATAATCCTTAACGAACCATCGTTGTTTTACAAATACTTGATTAATCAATTTTTATACTAAAAATTACTTTTTAAGGCTAATTATATCTCCAGAGTACACTTGTTAGCTCTGATACCAGCTGTGGCAGAACCAACCTGAATTATACCGACTCAAGTACGCGAGTCTTCACCGAAGGGCTACCTCGTACTTCAAACGGTATAAAACCATTGGTCTGTCGGGTAACGTCCCAATAAACCACCGAACTCAGGATCCAACAAGGTACCTCACACGAAGGTGAGTCCAGAGATACAATGCCAAAATATCTTACACCACAGGCAGTTACATTACAACAATGTACAAAACATCATTAGCTCCCACAGAGGAGAGATTATTACAAGACAGGTTTTAGTTTTTAGTCAAAGCAGCGGAATTTTGAAAAGCGTAGTCATTATACACGTCGTCATTACAGATATTATGCTAGCCCTAGCATAATATCACTCGGCGGAATCTGTGTTGGCCGGGGACGGGTCCCATTTCACGGACCAACCATCAGGCAAAGGGTAAGGCCACGGTGTAATGAACGCTGGCTCATCAGAAGAATTACCTGGAGTAAATCAACAAAAGCAAGGCTGAGTATACTAATACTCAGCAAGACTTACCCAGAATTGGGTATACCTTAGCCCATAACTAGACTCATGATGGCTTTTAGCTTTGGGTAGGGTTTTTAGCTGAAAAGCAACAAAGAGTAGATCCTTACTTTCAACTTTTAACTTTCAGATTCTAGTTGATTAACCATTCTAGGTAAGCACCTATAACTAATCAAGCATGGTAAAATCTTTGACCAAGCACCATCTTTGATAATCATAAAGTTGCTCTTGTTACTCTATGTGGTAAAGGGAATAAGCAGTCTCATACATCGTGAGAGGCGGACGATTCTGAATCGAGATTCAACCCTTGCAAGGTAAACCTAACACACACGCTTGGAACGCCACAGGGTCGTTCCGAAGCAACCGTTTGCCTTTCATTCCGACTCGTGGATCAGGGCCACCACAAGCGACTGCAGGTCATATGCACATCCAAAGTGCAGGAAGTACGTCTGTAGCGCGACTACAAACCCCGTACTCCTGGTTGCCCAGCAACACATATGCCTACACGTCGAACAAAGTAACCAAAAGAAGCAAAAGCATGTGGTGGGGGGTATGTCCACTCCTCGGGCCGATCGGTTACTAGGCTTACCGCTTACCATATTTCACGGCATGTGGCTAGTACTTTCAAACGCTTAACCACCGCTACCACACACTGCGACCTTATCAAATTCATCAAAACAGACGGGGTATCATCTTGACCATGATACCTCATAAAACTCCCGTCCGTCATCCTTATAATGATAACAGGAATGTAAACATCACAATTCCTATATCGCGCGAGTGACAGGAAATCACTCGACTTCTACCGGTCCTATAAGCAGAGCAGCTATTCGGACTCAAGTTCTAGTGTTCAATACATAGGTACCTGGAGTTATGCAACTAAAGTTTCCAAACAATTCCTAAGAACTTAATGCATAGAGATATACGTAAATAGTATAGGTTGCAGTGTAATGAAGTAGGGGTTATGTCCGGGGCTTCCCTTCGTTGGTAGGGTTGGGGTTAGTCAAACTATTTTCTTCCGAACCTTGGTTCGGGGCTTCAGAGAAATCCGCGACGAGATTCCTGGAGTCTTCAGAATAACCTCCTTCTTGATCCGGAATCAGCTGATAGTCCCCGTCAGTGAAGTGGTCGAGTCTATATGATATGCAAAATGAAGTTTAATGGATGCATACATTGGTAGGTCAGTTCACGATAAAGTTGCAATCTAATCTTAAGAAAAATTACATTACGATGATAAGTTATCTACCCTGCACTGGGCAGTCATTTATCGAGTATTAGTTGTTTTATTCAACTCCATTAGACAACGGGGTTGATTACACTAATTAACTAATTAGTAGCATGGAGCAACAAGTGGGGTGGTTTTTAACATTTATATTTAAAAAGCTTTACATATTGATCTCACAATTTATATGAACTTTAAGTTACTATTATCTTATAAACCAAATATATTATATCTAATTTAATTAAGATCTAATTATTAGTTGAAAATTTAATAATATGTTGCAATAATTCCAAACAGAACATTAACATATTTTTCATGATTTTTGAACATATGTAAGGGTGTTTATTAATTATATTATGCAAACTACACATTATTTCTAACAAAATCTATACAATAAGAAAATATGACTAGAGTACAAGGCTAATTATTTTTTTTCAATTCTACATGTTAAAAGAAAATTATCAGAACTGGTTTTACTAATTTATCAATTTTCTATGAATTACTATGTATTTCTTAAGCCTACAAGCAACTAACTTTGATATTTAAATTAGATCATTAAACATTCAAAAACCGAAGTCGACCTTTAAAGCAAAGTTGCAGATCTTGGTCTAAAGATTCTAACAAAATTTAGTTTACTATTTTATGATTATTTCCTTGAAGAGATATAGTATTTCTAAGTTGGCAACCAAATTTACATAAGGAGGTCCCTCGGCACTATTCCTCTGAGTCTATTCTTTTGCACAAAACCCCCTGAAGTTTTATTTCTTCTAACCCGAAGCCCTTGGACTTGGAACCGAGACAGAGTAAGGCGGGGCGGCCGTGTTCCGGCGACGGCGGTCACCGGCGGCGAGGTCCAAGTGCAGGAATAGGGTCAGGAGCTTACTGTGGTCTCGTTGCGCTACGTGTCGTGGACAGGGATGGCCGGAACAGTGGGGTTCGACTTGAGCCCGAGGTGACGGCGGAGGGGTCACCGTCGACGGCGGAGCTCCGGTGGCGAATGTCGGCAAGTAACCTGCGCGCGAGCACCAGTGAGTCGTGGGGAACGTGTACGTGCCATCAATTGGATGAAATCATGCTGGATCGAGGGAATTCGACGGAGACCGATGCGGCGGCGGCGAGGAAGAACGCCGGCGAGCATCGGGAAGGCACTGTGATGCACCAGAGGGTCAATGGATGGGTCGTACAGCTTCAGGGTGATGATGTGGTGCTGTTTATGGGGTTGTGGGGGCTCGGGACTGCGTGAGTGGTGCTGCCCACGGTGAGGCCGAGGGCGGCGGCGGATGGTGATCGTCGGCGACGAGGTTTCAGTGGAAGTTGGAGTGCCACGAATGGGCGAAGAGCACCAGTGGATGACGGGAAAGCTTGTGCAGGTGTTGGTTGGGGCGGAGGAGGTCCGGTGTGGGCTGCCCACGGGCGTGCCGTGCGCGGCCGGAGTGGAAGATGACGGCGGCGGCGGAATGCAGCTCGAGTACTGGAAATTGGACGCTGGGAGTAGCAGAACAGAACGAAATGTTGATGTGGTGCTGCTGCGCGCGAGAGAGAGGGGGTTAAGGCACCGGGGTGGCCTGTCCACGGTGACCAGGAGGTGGCGGCCGGCGGAGGCCTCAGGTTGCCGTGGCGCGCGCGCGTGAGGCCAGGAAGAGAGAGGAAAGAAGTCGAGACCGGGAGAGGATGACGCGTGGGAGGATATGCCAGCAGGAGGTGGAGCTCGGGAAGCTGTGCCGGCGGTGGACGGCGGCGACAGGAGCAGAGCAGAAGGGGGAAGCGGCGCGGTCAGAGGAGGAAGAAGGCAGACAGGGTCAGAAGGACTGATTTGCAAATCTAGAAACTTCCAGGGACTCCTCTGTAAAGGAAGAATTTCCGTTGATACAAAAGCCTAATGAGAAAAGTGTCTAAAGCAAAGTTGTAGAGAATTTCAAATCCTACAAGACTGCTTTAAGGTTCAAGTTCAAAATCTCAAAGAATATAATTGTATTTTAAACTTTAGAGCACAATTCAAATTATAAACTTTGTCTTGTACTTCAAACAAAATGCTTTAATGCTTAGGGTCTTTTTGCAAGATTTCCTGCAGTAATCATTACTAACTCTTTTTACACTTTAGTCCTTAGGTAAAACTAAGTTTTACTTTTATCTTTTTACCATTTCACATGTAAGTCCCTTATGTTTGTGTTAACTACACATAGGCCCTTAGTTTCTTTCAAAATCTATTTCTCTTAGGTTTTATTTGACTTTTGCTCTTTTCTTTTCTATAACCATCTGAAATTTGACACTTAAGAACATTTTCACACACTTGCACATAAGAATTTATAAAACTCATGATTTACAAATATACCCTTATTGCTTTGTACAACTTGTATGCACTATAACATGCTTACATATTATATACCCAAACTTAGGATCTAGTTGTCTAACTACCTGGATATCACAAATAGGCTACCCAAATTCAAATCGGTCTTGGCCAACACGCACTTAACCGATTCCAAGTCGAACTTGACAACCAAAGTGGTTTCTGATTCGGCCAAAACAGTGATGAAAAAGGTAACGTACGTGACCAAACGTGACAAGAACTCGAAACTCTAAAGGACTACAACTAAGACCAGCAACTCAACACAACCGATGCAACCGAAAACTCAACAAGCCCTAACTAAGCAGTACCAGTAAAGGCTCAAAAGGGTCTATAGGATTGCGGTGGGGGAAAAACAATTCTACTATTTTTGGCTTTTTCTGGACTGTAAGAAAATAAAAATAGCGAAGGATTGGAAGTCTCTCACCGAACAACCTTGCTCTGATACCAACTGATGTGAACCCGTTAGGGTTTGTTCCTGATCTTTCGATGAGAGGCGTGGAATAACTCGATTGATAGAGGAGACGACGTTCACGGCCCGACTACAGCCTTCCAAGGATGCTGCGCCTTAGCAACCGATACACCACCTCCTTTGGTTACCGCGATCTTGTGGAGCGCGACACCCGGCCACTAGGGCACTTGTCCTGCAAGCAATCGAAGAACTAGCAAGAACAAGTAGAACAAGTACTGAAAATTACGAGATGTAATTGAAGGTCTCAAACCGAATCTCAATTATGGAGGGGTTCCGAAAACAAGTGGACGGGCGGCTGGATCAGCACGCGCGTCTACAAGGAAGTAGCAAAAGCTAAACTTGCATCTAACAAAACCCGAGTGTTCTTGACGGCGGCTAAAGGTTATAAAGAAGTGGGAGAACGACCACAAGGGTGCTGGGGTCGTATTCCAACCCTAGGACTCATCCGTCTTGGACTCTACTTGATACACTGCTCGTTGGGCCAAATTAGGGTGACGCAGCACCGTGGCTGAAAAGGACTCTGTAGTAAATCTAGGATTGCGGTTGATTCCGAATAGATATTGAGGTGATTCTGGATCCGTTGGAAAGTATATTTGATAAGCTTTCCAGAAAGTACTTGACCGACCAAAACGGAGTCCGGATGAAGTCGTGGCGGCTGTTACAAGTCGTGTCTGTCCTGCAGTCCGAATCCAGCCTGCGCGATGCCTCTTCCCTTTTGATCCAATCCATGGTTCCTGAGTAAAACAAGAGTGCACGTGTCTCCATTCTCTAAATATGATGAACCTGAGCTTAAGAGTGAACTTACTTGATGGGTAAGCCGACGAGCACGAGCACGAGTAATAGGTCCAAGAGGTGTTGTTGAAGTAGATACTGGTGTAGGTGTGGATGTATCGTTAGTGGCGATGTCCTCATCAACATTACCTGAACTTGCACTTAAGTCCAAAGTTATATGAAATTTATCTAACTAAGGAGAAATACTTTGGAAAGTTTGATTTTTGTCCAAAGTTTTTAAGTAAAGCTCTAATCTTTGAGTTTTTGAATATGAACCCTAAATAAAAGGGTAGGGTTTGAAAAGTTCTACAACTTTCATGTTGGCCATCTCTTTATTTGAGCTTTAGAGCAGTGGGGAATTTTGAGTTACAGAGAAGTCCCTGGAGCTTTTGAAGATCACAAATCAGTCCCTGGCACCCCCTCCCCTCCTTCTTCCTCCTCTGCCTCCTCTGCCGCGCGAAAGCGCCGCCGCCTGCTGCCGTTGCCGCGCCGCCCGAGGCCAGCTACTGCTCCAACGCCGCTCCACGCGTCGCCCCCAAGCTCACCCGCCGCCCTAGCTTCTCTCTGCTGGCCCTCCCCGAGCACGCCACGATGCCCTACCGTTCGCCCAAACTGCCTTCTCTCTGCCGCCGCAAGCCGCCGCTGCCGCTCTGCCGGCGCCATTGTCTACTCCAGTAGCTCCCCTACGTCACCTCTAGGCCAGCCACCGCTCTAGCTCCTCCCCTCTGGTTCTCTTCCAAGCACGCCACGCCGCCCCGCCTTTGCCCGAGCTCTGCCAGGCCGCCATGATGCGCCGCCGACCGCCAGCAGCAGCTATCGCTCGCCGTGCCTTTTCCTAGTTCCTCAGCATAACCAGGAGCTTCCCTTTGACTACTTTTACCTGCTCGCACGGCCGTTGTTCGCTTTGCTCGACTACTGCTCCACTGGATCACCGCCGCGCCCACCTTCTGCCGCCGACCACCTCGTCGTCGTCAGCTCACCCCCCTCCTTCTCAGACCACAACAGCCCCCACAATAGCTTTGTCTCGATCCTGTGAAGCTCACCCACCCTTCAATTGACTTCCCTAAGCTCCAATTTAGCTGTCCCGACAATCACCGGTGAGCTTCTCTTCCGCCGTCATCACGGTCGCCGCCGGTCACCTCTTTACCGTAGCTTATAGCCTCAAGTGAATACAGTAGTGCCTCACCCATGGCCCACTGGTGCTTGTGCGCAGGACCATCGCCAACGTTGATCACTGGAACATCACCGTCACCGTTGACCTCTCCACCGCCGCCACTTCGGGTCGCCGTGGGGATCCACCTTCCCGACCCCCTCGACCCTCACCAAGGTGATCAATCGGACCGTCTTGCTTCCCTGGAGTTTTTTTTTCTTTCCCCTACCTCTGACCCGCCGCCGATGAGCCATCGCGTCGGAACACTGTTGCCGTGGTTGAGCTCCATCGCCGCCGCCTAAAACCGCTATTCTAACCCCTCCGGTCACCCCCGACCTACACATCACCCCTAGAAAGGACCGCCTTAGTCCCCTGATCCTCCCCGGCTGGTTTCCCCTCGCCGCCGGCGATCGCCGTCGTCGGAATTCAGCCGACGAGTTGCAATCTCTCTGTCCCGATGAGCAAGGACCCAATTGCGTTGATTTGAATCTTTCCGAGGGCCTAGCTGCAAGATTCCAGTCCCTCCCCTCTTTTCAAAATTAGTGATGTTTAGATATTTGTAGAAATTTATAGAAAATTCAGAAAAATGTCAAACTAGTTTTGCTGAAATCCTTGAACAAAATTCTACGACTTTTATTACTAGAGTTCGGTTTGAAACGAAATACTTTTTGGGTTATTCTAATGATTAGCAAAAGGGGTACTTTGTGTGTAACTTGTGCATTTTAGGTTACTTTCATGTGATTTTTGGTATGCAGCATGATTAAGGTATGAGTGATCTTGTGTGAAAAATTCACCTATAGTGCTAAACTCTGGCTTGAGTTAATTTAAACCTATGCAAATCAAACTTGAAAGAGTTTAAATTTAATTAAGCCTGTTGTTAAGGTTTTTATACATAGATCTTTTTACCATGAGATGATCTACAACAGAGTAGTCCATAGTGAATATTTTAGGAATTTACAACACTATTTTACTTAAGGTTTGTATTTAAACTTGAAATTTGAACTTAATTCTAGCACTATTGTTTCTATTTTCAGAAAATTATGAAAAATTCATAATAAGCTTATCCACTAGGAATAAGCTTGTCCAACAAAAATTCAGGGCCATAGACTTTATGGATTTCAAATTAAAAATCAAACTTGTTAACCTAATTTAATTAATTCAACTAATTAAGATAATTGAATTAGGATACTAATAATAGGTTTATATCTAAGCCTCTTGCTTTATGAATTTATATATATTAATCTGTTGGATTGCAACTTTATCGTAAGTAGAGTTCTTAAATCATTACCTATTGCTTCAAATCGCTGCATATCATGTAGATTCGACTACACTCGCCGACGGAACCTACGAGTTGATCCTGGAACCCGCGCAAGGCATTTCGGAAGATGAAGTGAACGTCACCGAGGAATTAACTGAAGCCCCGAACCAAAGTTCGGGAGATATTGACATCTCTGATCCCAGCCCCACCAACGAAGGCAAGCCCCGGACATAAACCGCTATTTTTACATTGCTATTTATATATTCATGTATATTTACTTGTGCATTTAAGTTTCTAGGAGTTGTATTGAAACCCTAGTTGCATATTCCTAGGAACCTATGTATTGAATACCAGAACCTGAGTCCGACTAGTTGCTAAGCTAATAGGACCGGTAGAAGTCGAGTGATTTCCTGTCACTCGCAAGCTTTATAGGAGTTGCAATGTCTACATTCCTGTAACCACTATAAGGATAATAGACGGGGTTGTGATTATGATTATGATTCATGACCTTGGCAGAAACCCCATCTGTGTTGATGAAAATTTGATAAGGTCACAGTGTGTGGTAGTGGTGGTTAAGCGTTTGAAAGTACTAGCCACATGCCGCGAAATATGGTAAGTGGTAAGCCTAGTACCCGATCGGCCCGAGGAGTGGACATACCCCCACCACTCGTAATTTGGTTTTTTGAACACGCACCAACATGCGGGAGTACGTTCCACAGCGGATGTGAGTACGTCCTACAGTCACGCACACTGTAGGAGTGCGTTTCGCACAAGCGGATAGGAGTACGATCATGTAGTCGCGCTACAGACGTACGTCCTGCACATTGGATGTGCGTATGGTCCTACAGTCGCTTGTGGTGGCACTGATCCACGAGTCGGAATGAAAGGCAAATGGTTGCTTCGGAACAATCGTTGGATGTTCCAAGCGTGTGAGTTAGGTTTGCCTTGCAAGGTTGTGAAATTTGATTCAGAATCGTTCGTTTCTCGCGGAGATTGAGACTGCTTGACCCCTTTGCCACATAGAGTAACAAGAGCAACCTTATGGTTACTAAAGATGATGTTTGTTTAAAAGATTCTACCATGCTTGAATAGCTATAGTTGCTTACCTAGAATGGATAATCAACTAGAACCTGAAAGCTAAAATTTGAAAGTAAGGATCTACTCTTTGTTGCTTTTCAACTGAAAACTAAATCCAAAACCATTTAAAGCCTTCATAGTCTAGTTACATGGCTAAGTATTCCATGAAATGGGTAAGCCTTGCTGAGTATTAGCATACTCAGCCTTGCATTGTGACTTTTGTTCCAGGTAATCCCCCTGAGGAATCTACTCTACTTGTGCCATGGCCCTATGCTCTTCCCGATGGTTGGTCCGTGCAGTGGGATCCATCCTCGGCCAACACAGGTCCCTCCGAGTGATGTTGAGCATGGGCTTAGCTCAAACATCCGTTGTGCGATGTCTGTAGATTCGCGTTTATTTTCCGCTGCAGATACTATAACTTTGAGAAAGTCTTGTATAAATTCGAACTAGTTAGGTTTTTTATACTATGGTTGTATACCATGTAATATTATATCTGTGATGTAAAAACGGTTGGCATTTGTATCTCTGGACTCGCCTTCATGCGAGGTACCTTGTTTTGATCCTGTGATAGGTGGTTTTATCGGGATTTAACCCGACAGACCATGGGGTTACACCATTTGAAGTGCGGTTGAGCCTTTAATGCCTTTCGTGAAAGGATCAGCGCACTTGAGCCGGTGTAATTCAGGTTGGTTCGCCACACTTCTCCAATGTGGAGAGGAACTCGGAGGTGTTGGCCTCCTGAAGATCAGTGGCCAAATCGCGTAGGCCTAGTCATGATCGGCTACGCGAGACCTTAGATTGGAACAAGTCCAACTAAAGAAAGTTGTTGCAGCGCCAGATGAAGTCACGCCGGAAGCAGACTCCTCGATCCTCGTTGTGGACCCATGAATTGGCAAATCGTCGAGATCATCAACGAACTTGTCGAGGTCGCTTTGAGAAACCGCCGCGGGGGTTTTCGGCTTCATGTCGACGAGGAACCCATGAGCCAAAAACAAACATCGTACCCTAAGAAGGTACTGAACTGGAGAATTGGAAAGATGCCATCGAGTTCGCCGGTGGATCTTTGTTGCGCTCCCCTACCTGGCGCGCCAGTTGTCGGTGTTTTATCGGCTGCCCACGGAGGGGTATACCCAAGGTGGTAAGTTTAGGTGAGGAGACGCCGAGATCAGGAACTCGAAGGTGCAAGGAACTCAAGATTTAGACAGGTTCGAGCCGCGAGGTGCGTAATACCCTATGTCCTGTATGGTGGTTTGTATTCCCTTGGGTGTTGATGTTGTTGTGTTTTGAATGGGTCCCTACCCCCCTTATATATCCAGGAGGTCAGGGTTACATGGATCTAGTCAATACTAGCCAAGGAATCATACCCGGGTATAACTCGACTAGTTTCCTTCTGCACCGACTAGCTTTATCTCCTACTCAAACGAGTAGAAAACAACATAAATAAGAGATAAGACGGGCTTTATCTCTTAACCCCGTTTAAACTACGTTATGTACATAGCCCCGTAGCCCCGGGTCTGACAATAACTGCTGAATTAACAAAGCTGCTTCAATGATGTTTCCGATTGACATGTTGTACTAGTGATTGTCGGCTGCTGCGAAGGCACCATTGAGGTTTCTACGGTGAGGTGGGTTTTGTGCGTGGGCTTCTGTATTTCGCCTATGCTTGGCACGTTTGGCATTCTTGATCCTCCAAATTCTTCTATGCTCCTCGTCTTCATCTTGAGGAGTGTCTGTCATGCGCTCGTCAGTGGACGTCCGCAAGTAGTTCATCGTTGTACTCTCTTCCTAGTTCATCATCGTCATCATGCTCATGGAGGGAGGCCATGTAGACATGATGTTGTGGGGAAAACTCTCCGTCGGAGCTGTAGTCGATGAGTGCTGTCCTGCCCACTCCCTCCTCGATGATGGGAGAGAGGGGCTTGCCTTCCTGAAAAGGCAGTTCTTGTGTGAAGGCCACAAGGCAGGAGTCGTATTCGAGTAGCTTAGAGGGCTCCATGCCCTTCCAGTACACGAACCGGCCCTGTGGCGTTGAGGTTATAGTCAAGCCCAGATGACAACATGGAAAGGTTTCGGAGTCATCATCCTAGTCTGAGTACTTGTTGAGAATTGGGGCCTCCCGACAGGCGGTGGCACATGCGTCTCCAAGCTTGAGTAGATTATCCAAGTCCTCTTCCAATGCGAAGAGGAACTTGGATTGAGTGAGCTCTTGGTAGGTAGAAGCTATATTGCATGGCTCAAACAGGAGTCGGGTACGCTCTTCCTCAGATCAGATTGAATCCAACCCGAGAAGTCCTAGTGCAGCACGAGTTGAAGTTACATCACCAGCGGACTCCTCCTCGATCTCCCTAGCTAGGTCAGGAAGCAGCGTCTCGTTGAGGTTGTCGATGAACTTGTTGAGATTGCTGTGTTGAGCTGCTGCAGGTGTCTCCGACTCCCTAGAGTTTGCTAGATGGCTGTTGAAGCCACCTGAGTCATTGGCGATGCAAATCCAGGAGCCGAAAATGAAGGTTGTGCACTCGTCGAGCATAGTGCTGGTGAAGTGGAAATATGCCATCGAGTTCTCCAATGGATGCTTGATGATCACTACTATCTGGCACACCAGCTATCGGTGTTTAACCTCCAAGCCCACCGAGGGATACCCCCGAAGTGGTAGATTGTAGGTCACCAAGAGCGTAATACCCTACGTCCTATATGGTAGTTTGTATTGCCTTAGATGATGTATCTTTGGAGGGGGTCCCCGCCCGCCCTTATATAGTCTGGTGGGACAGGCTTACACGGAAGTCCGAGCCAAATATGAGCTTAGGAGTCCTACCCGTATACTACTCGGGTAGTTTCCTTCTCTTCCGACTAGTTCTACTCCTGCACGAGTAGTTACAACTGGTGTAGGCTATGGGACATGTCCCATCCTTTATCCTAGAATATGTACTCCATGTGCGCAGTCCTGTTGCCCCGGGTCTGACAGGTGACGGAGGAGGATCTTCAGGACACGGTATGGCATGACATACTTCAGCCGAAGTGCATGTCGGGTTGGAAGAGCTGCTTCGAGGAGGAGTTTCCCTCAAAGGACCGCACGGAGACGGTGGCCTTCAAGTCGTTCTTTGAGAAGGGGTTTGGCTTGCCCTCAGGAGCATTTTCCGAGGGCTTCTTCATTACTACAGGCTGGAGATGACACACCTCCCGCCCAACTCCATCACATAGATCACGATATTCATTCATGTCTATGAGTCCTTTCTTGGCATTTCTGCCCATTTTAATCTCTAGCAGGCTCCTTACCGTCTTAAGAGCTACCCATCGAATTAGGCACCCAACGTGGTTGGAGGTGACACATCCTCTCTTTGCCAATGGGTGGAGTACCTCGACATCACTCTCTGCGATAGCAAGAAGGCGTGGGACAGTGAGTGGTTCATCATGTCGAACCCCACTATCTGCTTGCCGCCCCGTACTAGGTTCCCGCCAAACCACAATGCAATATGGGATGAGATTTCGTCTGAGCAGTAGATGATCCAGGTGAACCAACTCCTAAGCAAGCTGGCCTCCTTGAAGGCCGTCAGATTGGCAGCGCTGTCATGGCCCTATCCTTTTGTAATTGGTTGACACAATCAATCAAGGTCGGGTCCACCCGGGTTATGAGTACTCGGATCCAGAGAACCCAACCTGGGAGTAGAACCGAAAGGTCTCCCATGAGGAAGCGATGAATGGAGTCACCCAGATTGTGCAAGGGGCGATCCGGGACAAGGGCTGCCCAAAGCCCTTCTCCTTGAAGAGATCGACTGACTAGGTAAATTTTCCAACCTGACCGAGTAGTTTTCTAATAATATCCTTCTTGCTTTAATGAATCTGATGATGGACTCACCCGTTGGGTTGTACCATGACCTTAATCTTGTAGGTGAAGGTTATGCTCCATTACTTCCCCGCACCGCTGCCGGATGGGCATCAAGGAAAAGCGATCGATGACCAGGCCAAGTTGGCGGAGCCAATGAGGCTGGCTTTGGACTACAAATCCAACTCATCTTTTGGAAGCGAGTCAGAGGAAGAGGTTCGAAAGAAGGCGTCAGCAAGCGACGAGGCCGACCCGTTCATCTGGTGCCCATGCTAGGTCATGCGAAAGCGATCCACGTTGGTCAAGCCCAAGGAGGTGTGCCACTATCGGATTTGTACTCCAGCAAGTCCACTCGGGGTATCCTCAGGTAGTAGATTTGAGGTGAGGGAGATAGCAGGGACAAGAACTTGATGGTAACACAAGACGCAATGCTTTTAGACAGATTCAGGCCGCCGAGAGCGTAACACCCTATGTCTTGTGTTCTTGGTTGTATTGAATGGATAGGGTTTCTTGATGAGATGGTTCATGTTCTATGGGTACCCCCACGACCCCCTTATATACCCGAGTTGCCGTGGGTTATAAGTTAGGTTAAGATGCTACCCGGGTTGTTTTACAAGCAAATGAGTCGGTTTAGATACGTAACATCAGGTTTATGTGGTACGGCTCATATCCTGATCCAAAAGGACCCTTCCATCATCCAGCCGGGTCCTCGTTCGCCGGGTCGTATTGCCGGGTTGTCTCCTGAAGAGTCGGGCCCCACTCGGCAGGGAGATACCGGGCTCTACCTCCATCAGCCACCCTAAGGGGTGGGCTCCCATCAATTTCTGAGACCCTAGAGGAGGATGTTGCCTACGGCCTCCAAAGAGATGCTCTCATCATGGAGCAAGAGGCATCCCGTAGGCTGTCTCAGCTGAAGGTTGTGACGCCTCACCTGCAGAGGGCGGCAAGACCAGAGGACACTATGGTGTTGCTAAAGCTGAGCTTCAGCATGTACCGGAGTGGGAAGGGACCTTGTCCTTGCATTTGTGTTTAATGTCTCTCTTTTTTTGCACTGGTCAGAGTCACTTTTTGTAGGAAAGCTTCACCCAGCGGCTCTAAGAGGAAGGTGTTGGATGCCACCAAGGAGAGTGACCCGACCAAGGTGGAAGAGGTGCCAGCACTAGAGGAGGAGCCGAGGACAACCCAACCCCAGCGGGCTAAGGAGGAGTAGCTGGAGAAGAAAGTCATTCCAGCCCCACCGCAGGACGAGTCGTCCAAGGTGGGGGAAGAGAAGGAGGTGGTGGCTACAACCCTACCTCACGCTACTGCCGAGGCCGGGTCAGCAGCGAAGCACGAGGAGGAGGTGCGGGAGGCCATAGTTGTGGCAGGCTAGGTCCTAGCCCTTCCAGAGGTCCCCGCACAATGGCATCTGGACCTTAAAGAGGAGGAGGAGCGGCAGGTGAAGGAGATCGGACAACAACTACAACCCATCTCCAGGGAGGAGCTGCTGGCCGCCGTAGAGCTGATGTCCTCATCGACCCATGTAAATTACATCAACTCCATCTTATGTACTTGTATTATCTTTTTGTTCTATTTGCCCAGGTTCTGATTCATTTCCTTGCTTTCAAACATTGACCGAGATGACTCGATCTGCTGCTGGGCTGTTTCAGCTAGCTAGTGACTCGGGCGATACGCTCAAGCATCTGGAGGCGCGGATGGCACAGCTGGAGGCTTGGAAACAAGAGTTGGAGCTGCAGGAGTCCGAGGTGGAAGGTAATGCATTGGCCGTGTTGTTTTGCCTCTTGTTGCTTGACAACCACTGATGTTTTGTTGTTAATCTAATGTAGAGTTGAAGAAGTGCGAGGCCGCCAACCTGGAGCTCTAGAAGCAGCGGGAGCACTTCGAGTTAGTGATTAGTGCTAATGAAGATTAGCCTAATCAATAACACCAAAAATATTTCCCTTGAATAAGGCATTGGATCTCCTGAACGACAAACATTTGTGGTGGTTATGTCCCCACAAGGATGACTAACGACTAACTCACTTTCATCTAGTCCTTCAGGTATTTGAACTCTAACCTTTTGCAGGCACTATGTGGTAGGCCATGAAGAACAAGCTCAAGAAGCTCAACCCCTCTAGCTCTTTTTGTATTTCTTAACATTCACGAATGAATCCGCAAGTGCACGGATATACCGTTGTAGCCCTTCACCCCGAGAGTATTCAGGGTATCATATTTTCTTAGGAAACAGAGGTGTAATGGTCTTCTAGCTAGTTTACCTTGAAGAACAAGGGATAGAATGGCCTTGGGTAGTGTGGTTTGTCTAAGGGAAGGGATCAAGGAAGGATAAACTCAAGCTTTTACTCGTTTACTTCAGGCACCGGTTTGACTCTGATCTATTAGAGACCTCTGGCCACGTTTATGCCATCGACTACTACTCTAGCGTTGCACACAGTTATCTCGGCTTTATCAAGGGCCCTCTACTAGATTATCCGCTACAAGAATGGATGATGAACCTGTAAACAAATAACAATGAGAGAATAACTTTACCAAGAACTTTACCGATTAGATAAACTCAGGTACTTATCAAATTATTCGTACCTACCGAGGTACAAGGTAGAAGAGAGGCCGACAAGTCCGGCTCTTCTCCAGTCCTTCTTCTCACACACTCCCTATCCTAATTTTACAAAGTAAGGTAGAGACCCTCTTCTACTTCTTCTCCAAAATGTGTTGTGTTGAATGGGGGGCTCTCCTCCTCCTTATATAGTCCTCCAAGGTTGGTTTATGGTGGGGTTATACATGGAAACCTTGTGAACCACCTTGGGGAGAAGGCAGGGCATCTTCCCACCAAAACTGAGTGAGACGAGAGGCCATCCAGGTTCGGCTGAACCAGGGGTTCGGCCGACCCCTAGTTGCCGCCTCTCAGGCAGCCTTCAATATTGGACACAGTCAGCTGGGTCCCAAGTGGGTCCATGGTGTTTGGCGGTAAGTTTAGGCGGTTTTCTCCTATTTGTGGGCCCTTGAATCCGTGTGTTTGCCTCTGATTGGTCGAAGGTGTGTTTCTTGGCCGTCCAATTCTTTTGCTCACATAGAATGCTCTAAAATATACTTTTTTCTTTGTTTGAGCACGGTTCTCCTCTGTATGCAGACATGGTCTCCTGTAAACAGTGATTCACCAAAACTCGTGGAAATGGTTACAGATAAACTCCTATGTCTAGCTTGGTGTTTGTTTTGTCACTGTTCTTTATAGAAGTTAATGGTCAGATTTGGTACTTAAGGACCATCAACAACACCCCTACACTTAGCCCTTTGCTCGTCTTCGAGTGAAGTTTTGAGGATTAAGGTCATCTCCTTAAATGGTATGATGCCTGCATATAAGTTATTCCAAGTCTCACCCTTACTTATGAACTTTGAAGTGTCTACCATATCATCTTGGGTGGTTGAGAAAGGGGACATATTAGAATCAGGTCATCTTTACTTCTCTTGCTCTGATAACTAGGGTTTCTGAAAAGGTTTTCAAAATAAAACAAAGACTTGCTCCTCAAATGCTTCTCTTAAATCGCTCAATGTGTATTGTTCCTTACCAAGGCATTTATTTGCCTCTTTTCATCCTACTTCTAATAAGGCCTTTTGTGGAGCTCAGTGTAGGAATGAAAAAGGAAGCATACTTGCATTACATAAGTTACTGAGTCAAAAACCGGATCCAAGCAGAAGCAAGTCATGCAATCTGATCAAGATGTGCAAGTGTGTGGAATTTTGAAAAACTTGAACTCCCTTTGTATGACTCTTTCTCTGCTTTATTTCTTTTTTGGGATATGGGCTATATTTTCTTTTCTCCTTTCTCTCTTTTCTGTTTTTCATTTCTTTTTCTCTCTTATTTTCCTCATGCTTTTGAGCATGTACTTATTTTTTCTTCTTTTTGCATAGCCCATATCTTTTTGCAAAGGTGATTGGAGAGAGTCATAACACACATGGAGCATTTATTTGATGAATGGATGGCATGTTCTTGCGTAACTTCCAGCGTAGAAGTCAGCATGTGGAGTGTGCGTGATCTTGATCCTGAAAGCATGAAGAGTTTCTCACAAGGGTCACAACAATTTGAAAAAGCTCAATGCAAAAGCAAGTAGCATTTGTATAAGGGTTTCAATAAAATCAACATATGGCTTTGGTAGAAATTTAGCATCATCGAGGAGTCAAGCTATCGATTTTGAATTTTCGCAGGAGAAAACTCCAAGTACCTTGCAGGAAAAGGCAAGTTTCCTTTCATCATACCATATCTCATTCATCAACTACTTAGATGACATGCTTTACCTATGATAGATTGTTCACAAGTAAAAAGGAATATAAGCGACGCTCCATTTATGTCGCTGAAAGTGGTATTTTCGTTATGTTTCATAATCTGTCACACTTGCATGATGAAAATCCATTCGTCACCTATATCCTGTAATAAAAGGTATTTTGTGATGAAAACTTATTTTTTCTCATATTTCTTGTGATGATTATTCTATCGTCATTAATTTATGATGCTTGTTTTTCATCATAATCAATACCAAGAAACGTCACAAAACCGTATGCTTGGATGGCTGTACATATGCCACGTAGGATAGAAAATGTCATAAAATTTTGTCATCTTATGCCGTGGTGATGACTAGAATGTGATATGGCAATCCCATTATGATAATTTGATTCGCCACAAAATATGGCCCAACAAGACCCAGCAGAATCAGTCATCCAAATATTCTATAGCCATTTAGCTACTTGTCATGAAAACAAATCAATCCACACAACCATAAATCATTTGCACTAGAAAATGTAACTTACATGAGATGTACATAGGTGATGTTGCACTCAGCCACATATTTACTACCTTAAGTACCTATGCAATATAAGATCATAAATCACAAATAGGATCTATCATTTCTTCTCCTCTAATAGTACACGGAGCATCTTCCAGTTCGCCGATTATCAGGAATGATGAGGACATCGCCACCAATGATACATCCACATCTACACCAGTATCTACTTCGACAACACCACTTGGTCCTATTACACGTGCTCGTGCTCATTGGCTTACCCATCAAGTAAGTTCAATATTAAGCTCAGGTTCATCATATCTAGATAATGGAGACAGGTGCACTCTTATTTTACTCAAGAACAATGGATTGGATCAAAAGGGAAGAGGCATCGCGCAGGCTGGATTTGGACTGCAGGATAAACGCGACTTGTGACGGCCGCCACAACTTCATCCGGACTCCATTTTGGTCGTTCAAGTACTTCCTGGAAAGTTTATCAAATCTACTTTCCAAGAGATCCAGAATCACCTCCATATCTGCTTGGAGTCAACCGCAATTATCGATTTTCAACCACGGTGCTGCGTCACCCTATTTTGGCCCAATGGGCCGTGTATCAAGTTGAGTCCAATTCGGACACATCCTAGGGTTGGAACACGGCCTCAGCACCCTTATGGTCGTTCTTCCACTTCTTTATAACCTTTAGCCACCTCCAAGAACACTCGAATTTTGTTAGATGCAAGTTTAGCTTTTGCTACTTCCTTGTAGGCGCGCGTGCTGATCCCGCCGCCCGTCTACTTATTTTTGAGACCCCACCATATTTGAGATTCAGTTTGAGACCTTCAATTACATCTTGTATTTTCAGTACTTGTTCTACTTTTTCTTGCTAGTTCTTCGATTGCTTGCAGGACGAGTGCTCTAGTAGCCGGGTGTCATGCTCCACAAGATCGCGGCAACCCTAGGAGGTGGTGTATCGGTTGCTAAGGCGCAGCATCCTTTGGAAGGCTGTAGTCGGGCCATGAACATCGTCTCCTCCATCAGTCGAGTTATCCCACACCTCTCATCAAAAGGTCAAGAACAAACCCTAGCGGGTTCCCATCAGTTGGTAATCAGAGTAAGGTTGTTCGTTGAGAGACTTCCAATCCTTTGCTATTTTTATTTTCCTACAGTCCAGAAAAAGCTAAAAATAGTAGAAATTCCCCCCCCCCACCACAATCCTATAGACCCTTTTTGATGAGGACATCACTAGCATGGATACGACCATATTAGTACCTTCTTGTACAAAGGTGAATCAACTCTATATCAAGATTAAATTTGATACATTTGAACAATTAATGCTGCACTATGATTTTGTTGCATTCTCGTTTTCAGAATTACTTGACTGGATAAAGCCGTGTGTGAAAATTACATGGAAAATACGGAGGACCAAAAAAATTGATTGGGGACCAAGCCCAAGTCTTCCCAATGTTCTCCACCAGGCCACCACGTCACTTTTGGTGCAAGGAAAGGAAGAGTCCAAATCCAACACGTTTTTGGATATTGGATTCGGACTGCAGGACAGAACCAAGTTGTAATGGCTGCCACAACTTCATACGGACTTTATTTTGGTCGGTCGTGTACTTTTTGGAAAGCTTATCAAATCTACTTTCCAACGGATCCAGAATCACCTCCATATCTATTCGGAGTCAACCGCAATCCTAGATTTACTATAGAGTCCTTTTCTGCCACGGTGTTGCGTCACCCTAATTTGGCCCAACGGGCCGTGTATCAAGTTGAGTCCAAGACTGTGGCAGAACCAACCTGAATTATACCGACTCAAGTACGCGAGTCCTCACCGAAGGGCTACCTCGCACTTCAAACGGTATAAAACCATCGGTCTGTCGGGTAACGTCCCGATAAACCGCCGAACTCAGGATCCAACAAGGTACCTCACACGAAGGTGAGTCCAGAGATATAATGCCAAAATATCTTACACCACAGGCAGTTACATTACAACAATGTACAGAACATCATTAGCTCCCACAGAGGAGAGATTATTACAAGACAGGTTTTAGTTTTTAGTCAAAGCAGCGGAATTTGAAAAGCGTAACCATTATACACGTCGTCATTACAGATATTATGCTAGCCCTGGCATAATATCACTCGGTGGAATTGGTGTTGGCCGGGGACGGATCCCATTCCACGGACCAACCATTAGGCAAAGGGTAGGGCCACGGTGTAATGAATGCTGGCTCATCAGAAGGATTACCTGAATTAAATCAACAAAAGCAAGGCTGAGTATACTAATACTCAGCAAGACTTACCCGGAATTGGGTATACCTTAGCCCATAACTAGACTCATGAAGGCTTTTAGCTTTAGGTAGATTTTTCAGCTGAAAAGCAACAAAGAGTAGATCCTTATTTCCAACTTTTAGCTTTCAGGTTCTAGTGGATTAACCATTCTAGGTAAGCACCTATAACTAATCAAGCATGGTAAAATCTTTAACCAAGCACCATCTTTGATAATCATAAAGTTGCTCTTGTTACTCTATGTGGTAAAGGGAATAAGCAGTCTCATACATCGTGAGAGGCGGACGATTCTGAATCGAGATTCAACCCTTGCAAGGTAAACCTAACACACACGCTTGGAATACCACAGGGTTATTCCGAAGCAATCGTTTGCCTTTCATTCCGACTCGTGGATCAGGGCCACCACAAGCGACTGCAGGTCATATGCACATCCAAAGTGCAGGAAGTACGTCTGTAGCGCGACTACAAACCCCGTACTCCTGGTTGCCCAACAACACATATGCCTACACGTCGAACAAAGTAACCAAAAGAAGCAAATACAGGTGGTGGGGGGTATGTCCACTCCTCGGGCCGATCGGTTACTAGGCTTACCGCTTACCATATTTCACGGCATGTGGCTAGTACTTTCAAACGCTTAATCACCGCTACCACACACTGCGACCTTATCAAATTCCACAACACAGACGGGGTATCATCTCAACCATGATACTTCACAATTCCCGTCCGTCATCCTTATAGGGTTAACAGGAATATAAACATTACAACTCCTATATCGCGCGAGTGACAGGAAATCACTTGTCTTCTGCCGGTCCTATAAGCAGAGCAGCTATTCGGACTCAAGTTCTAGTGTTCAATACATTGGTTCCTAGAATAATGCAACTAAGTTTCCAAACAACTCCTAAGAACGTAATGCATAAAGATATATATAAATAAATATTATAGGTTGCAGTGTAATAAAGTAGGGGTTATGTCCGGGGCTTGCCTTCGTTGGTAGGGTTGGGGTTAGTCAAACTATTTTCTTCCGAAACTTGGTTCGGGGCTTCAGAGAAATCCGCGACGAGAGTTCCGGGGTCTTCAGAATAACCTCCTTCTTGTTCCGGGATCAGCTGATAATCCCCGTCGGCGAGAGTGGTCGATTCTACATGATATGCAAAATGAAGTTTAATGGATGCATATATTTGTAGTTCAGTTCACGATAAAGTTGCAATCTAAATAAAGGGCATTACATATTGACAATCAACTTAACTACCCTGCACTGGGCAGTCATTTATCGAGTACTAACTAAACTAACTAGTCTCGTTAGGCAGCCGGGGTGGGTTACCCTAAACATCCAATTTAATTTTTATTAGGTAGGGTATCTAATTACCCTAAGCAATACTACACACACTTAGCAATTCCTATTTATTTTATTAGTTAAACTTTGTAATTAACTTTAGGTTATTATTTAATTATGGTTAACCTTGAATTAATTTTAGGCAAATGGTAATTTAGTAAAATTAAATCAATACTTATGAAAATTACCCTAAGTGGGTTTAATTGAAATAACATTACTCTAGATATTTTTATACAATAATTAGCAACTTACTTAATTAAACAAGATCAAGATTTGAAATTTCAAGGTATAACTATAACTAGAGTTTTATATTAAAAATTAGGGTTCAAAACTTAAGGACATCATAGACTACTCAAGTCTAGCATCCTGGAAAAGTTTCATAAATTTTCATGCATCCTAATTATTATTTATGATTTATCTAGGAATCTAAGCTTGAAATTTATAACTCAAGTTATATTAGGTTTCTGTTTCTCAAATTTTTATGTTATATCACACTCATAAAGACTAAACTATAGTAAAATTTTCATCCTTAAATATGCATAGATACTTCTGAAATTAATTTGCCAAGCTTTTATTAACTTATAACAAAAGTAACCAAATACTCTAGCTAGAGGGCTGATCTAGACTTCAAAAATTTATACAAGCCTACTCCAATCATGTGCAACATATGCTCCAAAGATCAACAGTAACAAAGCTATAGATCATAAGATTCAATTAAAACATCATTTTACTTGTATTTAAAATACAGAACAAACTATATATCTTCATAACTTGACTGTGAAATAAAAGTTGTAGAATTCATCCTAAGGATTCTAACCCAACAAGTTTGGTATTTTTCTATTTTTTCTATGAATTCTTACACATTTTTGAACTTCACTGGTTTGAAATAGAGAAAGTGACTGAAACTTTGCAATAGGGACCCTAGAATAATTTAAAGGCTTGCAATCGGGTCCCTGCTGCCATGGCCGGCGGGGGAAGCTCTGTTCCGGCCAAAATCCGGCGATCCTCGGGGTCGGCGGCGAGGGGTAAGGGGAGAGGAAGCACCAGTGAGTCAAAGGCTACCTGTAGAGGGTCTTGGGGAGGTTGGAGATGACCGGTGGCGAGCTGCCCACGGGAGCAGTAGCTCCGGCGAGCGGCGGCTCGAATTCCGGCGAGCTCGGGTGGGGAATGGGAATGGCGCGTGGTCTAGGAGCTCTAGGGCGAGGAGGGGATCCAATTCCGAGACTCAGCTTAAGGAGAGGGAGGTCGGAAGGAGGAGCTCGACGTGGAGCAGGGGCGGCGGCAATGGAGATGGGCGGCGGCCGGCGGTGTTCACGCGCTTGAGGCTTGGGTTACTTGAATTGGTTCACCAGGACTGGGAGGAGTGAGTAGGGGGGCAGCATTGTGGCTTGGGGCGGCTACTAAGCCCGGCAGTGGTCGGGCAGGAGGTCGCCGTGGCCAGTGGTGCTGGCAGCCAGCGGCAGGAGGATGGCGAGGTGGCGCGCGAGGAAGGAGACAACGGGGAAGGGCTAGGGCGGTGAGAAGACCTTCCGGCGACGCGTGTGCACGAGTAGCAGCTGGAGGTGGAGCTCGGGCGCTGCGCCGGCGGTGAGCGGCAGAAGCAGAACGGAGCAGAGGAGAAGCAGGGGTGCCAGAGGAGGAAGAAGGTAGACCGGAGTCAGAAGGACTGATTTGCAATTTTAGAAATTTCCAGGGACTCCTCTGTAAAGGAAAAATTCTCGTTGATACAAAAGCCTAGTGAGAAAAGTGTCTAAAGCAAAGTTGTAGAGAATTTCAAATCCTACAAGAATGCTTTAAGGTTCAAGTTCAAAATCTCAAAGAATATAGTTTTATTTTAAACTTTAGAGCACAATTCAAATTATAAACTTTGCCTTGTAATTCAAACAAAATGCTTTAATGTTTAGGGTCTTTTTGCAAGTTTTCCTGCAGTCATCATTACTAGTTCTTTTTACATTTTAGTCCTTAAGTAAAACTGAGTTTTACTTTTACCTTTTAACCATTTCACATGTAAACCCCTTATATTTGTGTTAGTTACACATAAATCCCTAGTTTCCAATAAAGTCCATTTTTCTTATGTTTTATTTAACTTTTGCACTGTTCTTCTGTACAATAATGTAGGTTTACCACTTAAAAGTACTTTTACACACTTATACTCAAGTAATTACACAATTCCTAAATTACAATTATACCCCTGATGTCTTGTACAACTTATATACACTATAACATGCATACATATAATACATCCAAACTTAGTATCTAGTTGTCTAACTACCTGGATATTACAAAGACGGATGCGTCCTAGGGTTGGAATACGACCCTAGCACCCTTGTTGTCATTCTCCCACTTCTTTATAACCTTTAGCCGCCGTCAAGAATACCGTGGTTTTGTTAGATGCAAGTTTAGCTTTTGCTACTTCCTTGTAGACGCGCGTGCTGATCCAGCCGCCCGTCCACTTATTTTCGGAACCCCATCAATATTGAGATTCGGTTTGAGACCTTCAATTACATCTCGTAATTTCAGTACTTGTTCTACTTGTTCTTGCTAGTTCTTCGATTGCTTGCAGGACGAGTGCCCTAGTGGCCGGGTGTCGCGCTCCACAAGATCGCGGCAACCAAAGGAGGTGGTGTATCGGTTGCTAAGGCGCAGCATCCTTGGAAGGCTGTAGTCGGGCCGTGAACGTCGTCTCCTCCATCAATCGAGTTATTCCACGCCTCTCATCGAAAGATCAGGAACAAACCCTAACGGGTTCACATCAGTTGGTATCAGAGCCAAGCACCTGGAAAGAAGTATATCGGTGCTGCAGCAACAAAACCTATCAAGCCATAGTCGAATATGTGGAGCTGTAGGTGGGTTAAAAAAACACAAGGAAATACTAGCACCACATTAGTCACAAAAGTAAGCTCAGTAATCGTTCAACGGCGGGAGTGTGCTGGTCCTAACCAAGACCGTGCTAGAGGCGCGAGCCTGGACACAAAGGAAAGTCACAACACACCTCCAGAATCAAAACAGAAACACAAAGAACAGCTCCTTTCTTTTTTTCCTTTTCTCTTCTTCTTTTTTTCTTTCTTTTCTTTTTCTTCTTTTGCTTTTTTCTTCTCTTTTCTTTTCGGGGGAATAAAATCTTTTGTTTGACAACTAAAACAAAAAGATTACTGCATACAACCTCTACCAACTCAGAATGAGAAAACTTGTTTCAGACAGCCAAACGCACAAATCTCCAAGTTGATTCTGGAGCGCTCAGATGGAGTTTGTGACCAAGGTCAGATTCATATGAAAGAAGACTTTATAAGCTTTCCGTGAAGTCCAAGAACTCCCCAATCGGAGTCCGTATGAAGTTGTGGCAGCCGTTACAACTTGATTATATCCTGCAGTCCGAATCTAATATCCAAAACGTGTTGGATTTGGACTCTTCCTTTCCTTGCACCAAAAGTGACATGGTGGCCTGGTGGAGAACATTGGGAAGACTTGGGCTTGGTCCCAAATCAATTTCTGATGAGGACATCACTAGCATGGATACGATCATATTAGTGCCTTCTGGTCCATAGGTGAATCAACTCCATATCAAGATTAAATTTGATACATTTGAACAATTAATGCTGCACTATGATTTCTGTGCATTCTCGTTTTCAGAATTACTTGACTGGATAAAACCGTGTGTGGAAATTACATGGAAAACATGGAGGACCAAAGAAATAGATTGGGGACCAAGCCCAAGTCTTCCCAATATTCTCCACCAGGCCACCACGTCACTTTTTGGTGCAAGGAAAGGAAGAGTCCAAATCCAACACGTTTTGGATATTGGATTCGGACTGCAGGACAGAACCAAGTTGTAACGCCTGCCACGACTTCATACGGACTCCAATTGGGGAGTTCTTGGACTTCACGGAAAGCTTATAAAGTGTACTTTCATATGGATCCGGACTCATATCCATATCTTCTCCGAGGTGGCCACAATCGTTGATTTACTATAAAGACCTTTTTTGTCCACGGTGCTCCGTCACCTGATTTTGGCCCGATGGGGCGTGTAT
The DNA here is from genome assembly GCF_002211085.1 of Panicum hallii. Taxonomy (NCBI): domain Eukaryota; kingdom Viridiplantae; phylum Streptophyta; class Magnoliopsida; order Poales; family Poaceae; genus Panicum; species Panicum hallii. The sequence continues at coordinate 20,569,550 of NC_038042.1, forward strand.
CAATTGGGGCCCAATAGAGGCGCATCCTAGGGTTTAGGGATGACCTCCACCATGTCCTAGTCATCCTCTACCCTCTCATATACCTCCATAGCCACCACGAACAGATTGGGTTTTGTTTTGTTGAAAGTTTAGCCATTGCTACTTGCTTGTAGACGCGTGTGTCGGCTAGACCATCGGTTCTACTCGATTCAGAACCCCACCTTTATGATTTCAGATTGGTTCTTATCTTCATATTTGCAATTGAGTTACTTGTTCTACTTATTCTTGCTTGTTCTTCGATTGCTTGCAGGACGAGTGCCCTAGTGGCCGGGTGTTGCGCTCCACAAGATCGCAGCAGCCATCGGAGGTGGTGTATCGGTTGCTAAGGTGCAGCATCCTTGGAAGGCTGTAGTCGGGCCGTGAACGTCGTCTCCATCCACCAATCGAGTTATCCATCCCCTCTCACCGAAAGATTGGGAACAAACCCTAACGGGTTCACATCAGTTGGTAATCAGAGCAAGGTTGTTCGGTGAGAGACTTCCAATCCTTCGCTATTTTTATTTTCCTACAGTCCAGAAAAAGCCAAAAATAGTAGAATTTTTTTCCCCATCGCAATCCTATAGACCCTTTTGAGCCTTTACTAGTACTTCTTAGTTAGGGCTTGTTGAGTTTTCGGTTGCATCGGTTGTGTCGAGTTGTTGGTCTTAGTTGTAGTCCTTTAGAGTTTCGAGTTCTTGTCACCAAATTTTGTTTCGGAGTTTCAATTCAGCCCGGGAAGAAAACTACTATAGTTTCTGTGTTCAGTATCCGATTTGGGAGTTTTAAGACAATCTAGAGAGCTCAACTCGTGCTCTTTCCAACGGATCTGACCTTGGTCACAAACTTCATCTAAACACTCCAGAATCGACTTGGAGATTTGTACGTCTGGCTATCTGAAACAAGGTTTATCATTCTGAGTTGGTAGAGGTTGTATGTAGTAATCTTTTTGTTTTGGTTGTCAAACAAAAGATTTTATTCCCCTGAAAAGAAAAAAGAAGAAAAAAACAAAAGAAGAAAAAGAAACGAAAGAAAAAAAAGAAGAAGAGAAAAGGAAAAAGAAAGGGGCTGTTCTTTGTGTTTCTGTTTTGATTCTGAAGGTGTGTTGTGACTTTTCTTTGTGTCCAGGCTCGCACCTCTAGCATGGTCTAGGTTAGGACCAGCACACTCCCACCGTTGAACGATTACTGAGCTTGCTTTTGTGACTAATGTGGTGCTAGTATTTTCTTGTGTTTTTTTAGCCCACCTACAGCTCCACATATCCGACTATGGCTAGATAGGTGTTGTTGCTGCAGCACCGATACACTTCTTTCCAGGTGCTTGACTTGTAGATTGATGACCGGTCCTGTTTTGGCTTGGTAAGAACTTGTAAGAGCTTGTTTTAAACAAGTTGAGTTTGAGAGTTTTACAATCGACACATCCTAGTAGTTGACAGGAGGGTACATATTATTTGTGTTTCTTGTTTTCTACTAATTATGGCAGGTGATTCAGAGATTTTTGAGCTAATGAAAGTATACCTTCAGATTCAGGATGTCATTCAACACTTGCCATTATACATCTTTCGGTGAGAGGGGATGGATAACTCGATTGGTGGATGGAGACGACGTTCACAGCCCGACTACAGCCTTCCAAGGATGCTGCGCCTTAGCAACCGATACACCACCTCCAATGGCTGCTGCGATCTTATGGAGCGCAATACCCGGCCACTAGGGCACTCGTCCTGCAAGCAATCGAAGAACAAGCAAGAACAAGTAGAACAACTTGGTCTTTATAGTAAATCAACGATTGTGGCCACCTCGGAGAAGATATGGACATAAGTCTGGATCCATATGAAAGTAGACTTTATAAGCTTTCCGTGAAGTCCAAGAACTACCCAATTGGAGTCCGTATGAAGTCGTGGCAGCCGTTACAACTTGGTTCTGTCCTGCAGTCCAAATCCAATATCCAAAACGTGTTGGATTTGGACTCTTCCTTTCCTTGCACCAAAAAGTGACGTGGTGGCCTGGTGGAGAATATTGGGAAGACTTGGGCTTGGTCCCCAATCTATTTCTTTGGTCCTCCATGTTTTCCATGTAATTTCCACACACGGCTTTATCCAGTCAAGTAATTCTGAAAACGAGAATGCACAGAAATCATAGTGCAGCATTAATTGTTCAAATGTATCAAATTTAATCTTGATATGGAGTTGATTCACCTTTGGACAAGAAGGCACTAATATGGTCGTATCCATGCTAGTGATGTCCTCATCACTTTCTTTGGTCCTCCGTGTTTTCCATGTAATTTCAACACACGGCTTTATCCAGTCAAGTAATTCTGAAAACGAGAATGCAACAAAATTATAGTGCAGCATTAATTGTTCAAATGTATCAAATTTAATCTTGATATAGAGTTGATTCACCTTTGGACAAGAAGGTACTAATATGGTCGTATCCATGCTAGTGATGTCCTCATCACTTTTGAGCCTTTACTAGTACTGCTTAGTTAGGGCTTGTTGAGTTTTCGATTGCATCGGTTGTGTCGAGTTGCTGGTCTTAGTTGTAGTCCTTTAGAGTTTTGAGTTCTTATCATGTTTGGTCATGTATGCTGCCTTTTTAATCACAGTTTTGGCCGAATCAGAATACAGTTTGGCTGTCAAGTCAACTTGGAATTGGTTAAGCACATGTTGGTCGAGACCGACTTGAATTCGGGTAGCCTATTCATCTCTCGATTGCTGAATCTGAGTGCCTGTTTGTTATCAAGTCCGAGTTGGAATTGGTGCTGGTCGAGTCTGAGTCTGAGCTGTGAAATAGAGGCAATAACACTTCATATATATATTTAGGTGTTCAGCTTACTCCAGAGAGAGAGAGTGACTTGCTCACTTGTATTTCTTTGTTCATAGAATCTATTTTTGAGGTTCTCCTAAAATGAAAAAAGAGAAAAGAAGAAAAGTGAAAAAAATGGAAAAAAGCAAGGGGCTAATTCATTGCGTTTGTCTTTCCCTTCTGTTCGAGGTGGTGCTTTGTGACTTCCTTTGTGTCCAGACTCACGTCTCTAGCATGGTCTAGACTAGGACCAGCATAGCACCACCGTTGAACGATTATTCAGCTTTCTTTTGTGACTAACGTGGTGCTAGTACTTCCTTGTTCCAGCCCACCTACAGCTCCACATTTTTTACTACAGCTGCATAGGTCTTGTTGCTGAGCACCGATACACTTCATTCCACGGTTGCGGAATTGTTGGTTGCCGTCCCCTCCTGGCAGCAAGGTAAGAATTGGTAAGAGCTTGTGCAATAGGTTGAGAGTGAGCGTCTTACAGTAGCTACACCCTATTAGCTGTAGGAATTTTACTGCTTCACTTGTTTTCTTGTTATCCTTGTTTTTCTCACCATAGCAGGCTCCGAGGAGAAGGATCATTGCTTGCAGCAGTCTCCACGTACTAGGGGCATCATACAACATTTTGAAAGGCAAGTGCAGCAGCACACAGAGGGACTTGATAATGATATGCAGGTGATGAATGACAAGATTGGACAGTTGGAGGCCACGCAGATTGCCACCAACACAAGCTTACGGGCCTGGAGACAGCGGTTGGCAATATTGACAAGAGTCTCGCTGCTCTTTTGTGGCGTTTTGATGAGCTCCATGCGAAGACCAATGAACAACATGATGATTGGGAGGATGAATATATTGCTGATACTAAACAAGATGAACGAGACGCTCGCCATCACTGAAGGTTACGCACTAATCATAGAGGTATGGGTGGTTTTCCCCGACGTGAGGTACACAACAATGATGATGCTTTCAGCAAGATTAAATTTAAGATCTCTCCTTTTGATGGTACATATGACCCTAATGCATACATTACTTGGGAAATTGTTATTAATCAAAAGTTTGCATGCCATGATTTTCTTGAGAATGCACGTGTTAGGGCTACTACTAGTGACTTCACTGATTTTGCTTCTGTTTGGTGGATAGAACATGGCAAGAAAAATACTGATGACATGCCACAAACTTAGGATGCTTTAAAATGGGTCATGCGGGCTAGATTTGTTCCTTCTTAATATGCACGTGATCTGTTACATAAGTTACAACAATTGAGACAGGGCACTAAAAGTGTAGAATAATATTATCAGAAATTGCAAATGGGTATGCTACGTTGTAATTTAGTGGAGGGTGAGGAACCTGCTATGGCTAGATTTTTAGGAGGGTTAAATCGAGAAATGTAGGATATTCTTGCATATAAGGACTATACTAACGTAACCCGTTTGTTCCATCTTGCTTGTAAAAGCTGAAAGGGAGGTGCAAGGACGACGTGCTAGTACTAGGCCTAATATTTCTGCAGGTAAATCTACATCATGACAGCCACGCACGAATACTCCTATGGGTGGATGTGCACCTATACCAACTTCTTCACCGAGTCGTGCAGCAGCACCTTCTCCATCCAGCGACAAGCCACGTGCTCCTCCCACCACTTCAGCAACCAAGACTGTCCAAAAGCCAGCCACTAGTGCTTCCTCGATTGCATCCACGGGTAGAACAAGAGATGTCCAGTGTCATCGTTGCAAGGGCTTTGGGCACGTGCAGTGTGACTGTCCTAGCAAGCGTGTTTTGGTGGTCAAAGATGATGGTGCGTATTCCTCCGCTAGTGATTTTGATGAAGATACACTTGCTTTGTTTGCTGCTGACCATGCAGGTAACGAGAGAACACCAGAAGAACATATTGATGCAGGTGCCGCCGAACACTACGAGAGTCTCATTTTGCAGCGTGTGCTTAGTGCACAAATGGAGAAGGCAGAGCAAAATCAGCAACACACGCTGTTCCAAACCAAGTGTGTCATTAAAGAGTGTTCCTGTCGTATGATTATTGATGGAGGTAGCTGCCACAATTTGGCTAGCAGCAAAATGGTGGAGAAGCTTGCACTCAGCACCAAGCCACATCCACATCCGTATCACATTCAATGGCTAAACAACAGTGGTAAGGCTAAGGTAACGAGGCTAGTGCACATTAATTTTGCAATCGGAATATATCATGATGTTGTTGAGTGCGATGTTGTGCCTATGCAAGCTTGTCAAATTCTGCTCGGTAGACCTTGATAATTTGATACGGATTGTGTGCATCATGGTAAATCAAATCAGTTTTCGCTCTTGCACCATGATAAGAAAATTTTGTTGCTTCCTATGTCTCTTGAAGCTATTGTGCGTGATGATATTGCTAGAGCTGTCAAAGCTAAAAGTGAGAACAATACAATTGTCAAGTCGGTTGCTAATAAGCAAGATGAGATACGATTGAAAGGAACTTGCTTGCTTGCTACTAAATCTGATATTAATGACTTCATTGCTACCACTTCTGTTGCCTATGCTTTGGTGTGCAAAGATGTTTTGATTTCCATTCACGATATGCAGCACTCCTTGCCCCCTGCTGTCACTAACATTTTGCAAGAGTATTCTGATGTGTTTCCAAGTGAAATACCAGCAGGGCTGCCACCAATCCGGAAGAAACGAAAGAGATTCAGCGACAAGTGCAAGCACCACTCGACAAAGGTTATGTATGTGAGTCCCTTAGTCCTTGTGATGTTCCGGTTATTTTAGTTCCCAAGAAAGATGGAACGTGGCGTATGTGTGTTGATTGTAGAGCTATTAATAATATCACAATTCGATATCAATATCCTATTCCACGTTTGGATGATATGCTTGATGCATTGAGTGGTGTTGTTGTGTTTAGCAAAGTTGATTTGCGTAGTGGGTACCACCAGATTCGCATGAAATTGGGAGAGGAATGGAAAACTGCTTTCAAAACTAAGTTCGGGTTATATGAGTGGCTAGTCATTCCTTTTGGGTTAACTAATGCACCTAGTACCTTCATGCAATTAATGAACGAGGTTCTACGTGCTTTCATTGGAAAATTTGTTGTTGTCTACTTTGATGATATATTGATTTACAACAAATCCATGCTGTTTTTAGTGCTTTACGTGATGCATGTTTATTTGGTAACCTTGAGAAGTACGTATTTTACACAGATCGAGTATCTTTTCTTGGCTATGTCGTCACTCCACAGGGAATTGAAGTGATCAAGGCAAGGTGGAAGCTATTCAGGGATGGCATGTACCAAAGACCATCACACAGGTGCAGAGTTTTCTAGGACTTGCTGGGTTCTATCATCGCTTTGTGAAGGATTTTAGCACCATTGCGGCACTGTTGAATGCGCTTACGAAGAAGGGATGCCTTTCTCTTGGGGCACCACACAAGAGAATGTGTTCACAATGTTGAAAGATAAGTTGACACATGCACCTCTCCTCCAACTTTCTGATTTTAATAAGACCTTTGAGCTTGAATGTGATGCTAGTGGAATTGGTTTGGGTTGTGTTTTGTTACAAGATGGTAAACCTATTGCATATTTTAGTGAGAAATTGAGCAGACCTGTTCTGAATTATTCTACTTATGATAAGAAATTGTATGCTCTTGTGCGCACATTAGAAATATGGCAGCATTATTTGTAGCCCAAAGAGTCTATTATACATTCTGATTATGAATCTTTAAAACATATTCGTAGTCAAGAAAAACTGAACCATAGACATGCTAAGTGGGTTAAATTTATTGAATCTTTTCCTTATATCATCAAACACAAGAAAGGGAAAGAGAACATCATTGCTGATGCTTTGTCTAGACGATATACTTTGTTGACACAACTTGATTGCAAGATTTTTGGTTTGGACACGATTAAATCGCAATATGTGAATGATGCTGATTTTAAGGATGTCTTGCTGCATTGTAAGGATGGAAAAGCATAGAACAAATTCGTTCATCGTCAATGATGGGTTTGTGTTTCGAGCTAACAAGCTATGCATTCCAGCTAGCTCTGTTCGTTCATTCGTTGTTGTTACACGAAGCGCATGGAGGTAGCTTGATGGGGCATTTTGGAGCAAAGAAGATAAAGGATGTACTTGCTGGTCATTTATTTTGGCCAAAAATGAGAAGAGATGCTGAGCGATTTGTTGCACGCTGCACTACATGTCAAAAAGTTAAGTCACATTTAAATCTGTATGGTTTGTATATGCCTTTACCAGTTCCTAGTGCTCCTTGGGAGGATATTTCTATGGATTTCGTGTTGGGATTGCCTAGAACTAGGAAGGGACGTGATAGCGTTTTTATGGTTGTGGATAGATTTTCTAAGATGGCACACTTTATACCATGTCATAAAATTGATGATGCTACACATGTTGCTGATTTGTTCTTTCGAGAAATTGTTCGTTTGCATGGTGTGCCAAACACAATTATTTCTGATCGTGATGCCAAATTTCTTAGCCAATTTTGGAGAACTTTATGGGTACAATTGGGAACTAAGCTTCTATTTTCTACCACTTGTCATCGTCAAACTGATGGTCAAACTGAAGTTGTTAATCAAACCTTGTCTACCATGTGAAGGGCTATTTTAAAGAAAAATATTAAGCTGTGGGAAGAATGTTTGCCTCATGTTGAGTTTGCTTATAATCATTCCATGCATTTTACTACAAAGATGTGCCCCTTTGAGATTGTTTATGGCTTGATACCTCGTGCTCCTATTGATTTAATGACTTTGCCCAGTTCTGAACAATTGAACTTTGATGCTAAGCAACGTGCTAAATTGATGGTAAAACTACATAAAACAACTAAAGAAAACATAGAGTGCATGAATTCTAAGTATAAGCTTGCTGGTGATAAAGGTAGAAAGCAATTAATTTTTGAACCAAATGAATTGGTTTGGTTGCACTTGAGAAAGGATAGGTTTCCTGCTTTGAGAAAGTCTAAATTGATACCTCGGGCTGATGGACCGTTTAAAGTGCTAGAGTCGAATTAATGATAATGCATATAAGCTAGACCTGTCTATAGATTTTGGGGTTAGTCCTACATTTAGCATTGCAGATTTGAAGCCATATTTGGGAGAGGACAATGAGCTTGAGTCGAGGATGACTCAAATGCAAGAAGGGGAGGATGATGAGGACATCGCCACCAATGATACATCTACACCTACACCAGTATCTACTTCACCAACACCACTTGGTCCTATTACTCACGCTCGTGCTCGTCGGCTTACCCATCAAGTAAGTTCACTCTGAAGCTCAGATTCATCATATTTAGACAATGGATTGGATTAAAAGGGAAGAGGCATCGCGTAGGCTGGATTCGGACTGCAGGACAGACGCGACTTGTGATGGCCGCCACAACTTCATCCGGACTCCGTTTTGCTCGTTCAAGTACTTCCTTGAAAGCTTATCAAATCTACTTTCCAAAGGATTTGGAATCACCTCCATATCTGTTTGGAGTCAACCGTAATCGTTGATTTACTGCAGAGTCCTTTTCAGCCACGGTGCTGTGTCACCCTATTTTGGCCCAATGGGCCGTATATCAAGTTGAGTACAATTCGGACATGTCCTAGGGTTGGAACATGACCCCAGCACCCTTGTGGTCGTTCTCCCACTTATTTATAACCTTTAGCCGCCGCCAAGAACACTCGGGTTTTGTTAGATGCAAGTTTAGCTTTTGCTACTTTCTTGTAGGCGTGCGTGCTGATCCAGCCGCCCGTCTACTTATTTTCAGAACCCCATCATATTTGAGATTCAGTTTGAGACCTTCAATTACATCTCCTATTTTCAGTACATGTTCTACTTGTTCTTGCTAGTTCTTCGATTGCTTGCAGGACGAGTGCCCTAGTGGCTGGATGTCGCGCTCCACAATGAAGTTGTGGAGAAGTGCTTTCAGCAGAGGAGCTTCCTTTTGTTCCTGTGTATGGTTCTAACAATTTTCAGGAAATTGGGCCCATCTCCAACTCGGGAGATGAGCTACCATGTGCATCGATGGATAACCAAGAAGACAAGTTTCTTTTGCCATCATTCCCTAAGGAGGCTCATATAGGTAATGTATGGAGTGCTTTAGATACTCGAGGTGAGTGCCATCAAGATCAAATGTAATTGTCTACTTATCATGCTACCAGAGAGCAACAAATAGCTGAAATCATTGCTGATTTGCCTTTGTTACATGGTGATTTGCTTGTTGATCCTTGTGATAAAAAGGAGTTGTGTGATCATACTTCACTCAGATCTACCACACAACTAGTACATGGACATGTGTAATCTGATTTGAATGATGAACATGTTATTTTCCCTCATGTTCGTTGCAGAGTTTTGGGCCATTCCGTTACTTCACAAAAGAAGGTGCAAAATAGGCTGAACTGGTGCAATTAATGCAAAAGTTCGTGCTATAAAGTCGCGTTGGAATTTCTCGCAACGAACACAATTGTTCAATCCCATTGGACCCTGAACTCGTGTTTTGGGGCGTTTCGGACCGTTCCGTCACTACACAAAAGAATGAGCAAAACCCGCCGAACTGCTGCAATTAGTGCAAAATTTTGTACAATAAAGTCGTGTCGGAATTTTTTTGCAACGAACGCACCCGATCCACCCTATTGGACCTAAAATGATAAGGACATCACTAGCATGGATACGACCATATTAGTTCCTTCATGCCCAAAGGTGAATCAACTCCATATCAAGATTAAATTCGATACATTTGAACAATCAATGCTGCACTATGATTTTCGTGCATTCTCATTTTCAGAATTACATGGCTGGATAAAACCGTGTGTGGAAATTACATGGAAACATGGAGGACCAAAGAAATTGATTGGGGACCAAGCCCAAATCTCCCCAATGTTCTCCACCAGGCCACCACGTCACTTTTGGTGCAAGGAAAGAAAGAGTCCAAACCAAATACGTTTTGGATGTTGGATTCGGACTGCAGGATAGAACCAAGTTGTAACAGCTGCCGTGACTTTATACGGACTCCGATTGAAGGGTTCTTAGACTTCACGGAAAGCTTATAAAGTCTACTTTCATATGGATCCAGACTCACATCCATATCTTCTCCGAGGCGGCCGCAATTGTTGATTTACTACAAGGATCTTTTCTATCCACGGTGCTGCGTCACCTGATTTTGGTCCGATGGGGTGTGTATCAACTGGGGCCCAACAGGGGCGCGTCCTAGGGTTTTGGATGACCTCCACCATGTCCTGGTCATCCTCTACCCTCTCATATATCTCCATAGCCACCACAAACAGATTGGATTTTCTTTTATTGGAAGTTTAGCCATTGCTACTTGCTTGTAGACGCGTGTGTCGGCTAGACCATCCGTTCTACTCGATTCAGAACCCCACCTTTGTGATTTCAGATTGGTTGTTATCTTCATATTTGCAATTGAGTTGCTTATTCTACTTGTTCTTTGATTTCTTACTGGACGAGGGCCCTAGTGGCCGGGTGTTGCGCTCCACAAGATCGCGGCAGCCAATGAAGGTGGTGTATCGGTTGCCAAGGCGCAGCATCTTTCGAAGGCTGTAATTGGGCCGTGAACGTCATCTCCATGCACCAATCGAGTTATCCATCCCCTCTCACCGAAACATCAAGAACAAATTCTAGCGGGTTCACATCACAAAACTCATAATTTGGGACGCGTTTTGAACCGTTTCGTTACTCAACGAAAGAAAGTGCAAAATCTGCCAAACTGCAGCAACTAATGCAAAATTTCGTACAATGAAGTCATGTCAGAATTTTTTGCAACGAATACATCCAATCCACCCCATTGCACCCTAAACTCATATTTTGGGGCATTTCAGACATTTTCATTACTTCACGAAAATTGGTGCAAAACGGGCCAAACTGGTGCAATTCATGCAAAAGTTCGTGCAAAAAAGTCATGTCGGAATTTTTTGCATTGAGTGTACCCGATCCACCCTATTGGACCCTAAACTTATATTTTCGGGCATTTCGGACCATTTCATTACTGCACCAAAGAGGGGCAAAACGAGCTTAACTGGTGCAATTAATGCACAAGTTCGTGAAACAAAGTCGCGTTGAAATTTTTCGCAACCAACACACCCGATCAACCCTAGTGGAGTCTAGACTCATGTTTCTAGGCATTTCGGACCATTTCATTACTGCACGAAAGAAGCTGCAAAATGGGCCAAACTGGTGCAATTAAAGCAAAAGTTCATGCCACAAAGTCGTGTTGGAATTTTCGCAAGGAACGCACCTGATCAACCCCATTGGACCCTAAACTTATGTTTTGGGGTGTTTCAAACCATTCCGTTACTACAGGAAAGAAGGTGCAAAACCCACCGAACTGCTGCAGTTAATGCAAAATTTCGTACAACGAAGTCATGTTTCAGGGCATTTCGGACCGTTTCATTACTGCACGAAAGTCGATTCAAAATTGGCCAAACTGGCGCTATTAACGCCCAAGTTCGCTAAACGAAGTTGCGTTGGCATTTTTCGCAACGAACGCACCTGATCCATTCCATTCGACCCAAAACTCATGTTTTGGGGTGTTTCGGACCGTTTCATTACTGCACGAAAGTTGATGAAAAACTGGTCGAACTGGCACCACTAACGCACAAGTTCACTAAACGAAGTTGCGTTGGAACTTTCCGCAACGAACGCACCTGATCCACTCCATTGGGCCCAAAACTCATGTTTTGGGGCGTTTTGGACCGTTTCGTTATGGCACGAAAGCCGATGCAAAACTGGCCGAACTGGTGCGATTAACGCACAAGTTTGATACACGAAGTTACGTCGGAAAATTTCGCAACGAACGCACTGGATCCACTCTGTTGGACCCAAAATGCATGTTTTGGGGTGTTTTGGACAGTTTCATTACTGCACGAAAGTCGATGCAAAATTGGCCGAACTAGCGCCATTAACGCCCAAGCCCGCTAAACGAAGTTGCGTCAAAATTTTTTGCAACGAACGCACCTGATCCATTCAATCAGACATAAAACTCATGTTTTGGGGCGTTTTCGACCGTTCCGTTATGGCACGAAAGTGGATGCAAAACTGGCCGAACTAGTGCCATTAACGCACAAGATCGCTAAACGAAGATACATCAAAAAATTTCGCAATGAACGCACCTGATCTACTCTGTTGGACCCAAAACTCCTGTTTTGGGGCATTTCGGACCGTTTCATTACTGCACGAAAGTTGATGCAAAACTGGCTGTACTGGCGCTATTAACGCCCAAGTTCGCTAAACGAAGTTGTGTTGAAATTTTTCACAACGAATGCACCTGATCCACTCCATTCAACCCAAAACTCAAGTTTTGGGCCGTTCGGGACCATTTCATGGCGGCACGAAGGTCGATGCAAAATTGGCCAAACTGGTGCCATTAACGCACAAGTTCGCTAAATGTAATTGCTTTGAAATTTTTCGCAACGAAGGCACCGGATCCACTCCATTGGACCCAAAACTCATGTTTGGGGTGTTTCGGACTGTTTCGTTACCGCATGAAAGTCGATCCAAAACTAGCCAAACTCGCGCTATTCACGCACAAGTTCGCTAAATGAAGTTAAGTTGGCATTTTTTACAACGAACGCACTTGATCCACTCCATTCGACTCAAAGCTCATTTTTGGGATGTTTTGAACCGTTTCATTACTGCACGAAAGTCGATGTAAAAATGGCCGAACTAACGCCATTAATGCACAAGTTCGCTAAACGAAGTTGCGTCGAAATTTTTCACAACGAACGCACCGGTCCACTCCATTGGACCCAAAACTCATGTTTTGGGGCGTTTCGGACCATTTTGTTACTGCACGAAAGTCAATGCTAAACTTGCCGAACTGATGCCATTAACGCCCAAGTTTGCTAAACAAAGTCGCGTCTGTTTTTTTTGCAACGAACGCACCCGATCCACTCCATTGGACCCAAAACTCATGTTTTGGGGCATTTCAGACCGTTTCGTTACTGCACGAAAAAGTTGATGCAAAACTGGCCGAACTAGCCCCATTGACGCACAAGTTCGGTAAACGAAGTTGCATTGGAACTTTTCACAACGAACGCACCTGATCCACTCCATTCGACCCAAAACTCATGTTTTGGGGCGTTTCAGACGGTTTTGTTACTGCACGAAAGTCGATTCAAAACTGGCCGAACTGGAGCCATTAACGCACAAGTTCGCTATACAAAGTCGCGTCAGATTTTTTCACAACCAACGCACCCGATCCACTCCATTGGACCCAAAACTCATGTTTTGGGATATTTTGGACTGTTTCGTTACTGCACGAAAGTTGATGCAAAACTGACCGAACTAGCTCCATTAATGCACAAGTTCGCTAAACGAAGTTGCGTCGGAATTTTTCGCAACAACCGCACCTAATCCACTCCATTGGACAAAAACTCATGTTTTGGGGCGTTTTTGACCGTATCGTTACAGCACGAAAGTCGATGCAAAACTTGCCAAAAACTAGCGCCATTAACGCACAAGGTCGCTAAATGAAGTTGCGTCGGACTTTTTGGCAACCAACGCACCAAATCCCCTCTATTGGACCCAAAACTCAAGTTTTAGGGCATTTTGAACTATTTCGTTACTGCATGAAAGTCGATCCACAACTGGCCGAACTAGCGCCTATATTGCACAAGTTCGCTAAACGAAGTTACGTCGAAATTTTTCGCAACGAACGCACCGGTCCACTTCATTGGACCCAAAACTCATGTTATGGGGCGTTTTGGACCATTTCATTACTGCACAAAAGTCGATGCAAAACTGGCCGAACTTATGCCATTAACACACAAGTTCGCTAAAAAAGTCGCGTCTGATTTTTTTTCAACGAACGCACCTGATCCACTCCATTGGACCCAAAACTCATGTTTTGGGGCGTTTCGGACCGTTTTGTTCCTGCACGAAAAAGTCGATACAAAACTGGCCGAACTAGCCCCATTAACGCACAAGTTCGCTAAACGAAGTTGCGTCGAAATTTTCCGCAACGAACGCACATGATCCACTCCATTGGACCCAAAACTCATGTTTTGTGGTGTTTCTGACCATTTTGTTACTGTTGGAAAGTCGATGCAAAACTGGCCGAACTGGTGCCATTAACGCACAAGTTAGCTAAACAAAGTCGCGTCTGAATTTTTCGCAACGAATGCACCCGATCCACTCCATTGGACCCAAAACTGGCCGAACTAGCGCCATTAACGCCCAAGCCCACTACACGAAGTTGCGTCAAAATTTTTCACAACGAACGCACCTGATCCACTCCATTAGACCTAAAACTCATATTTTGGTGCATTTTGGACCGTTTCGTTACGGCACGAAAGTCGATGCAAAACTGGCCGAACTAGTGCCATTAAAGCACAAGTTCGCTAAATGAAGTTACGTTGGAAAATTTCGCAACGAACGCACCTGATCCACTCCGTTGGACCCAAAACTCATGTTTTGGGGCATTTTGGACCGTTTTATTACTGCATGAAAGTCGAGGGAACACTGGCTAAACTGGCGCTATTAACGCCCAAGTTCGCTAAACGACGTTGCGTTGGCATTTTTCGCAACGACTGCACCTGATCCACTCCATTTGACTCAAAACTCATGTTTTGGGCCGTTCGGGACCATTTCATTGCTGCATAAAAGTTGATGCAAAACTGGCCGAGCTGGCGCCATTAACGCACAAGTTCGCTAAATGTAGTTGTGTCGAAATTTTTCGCAACGAAGGCACCGGATCCACTCCAATGGACCCAAAACTCGTATTTTGGGGCGTTTTGGACCGTTTCATTACCACACGAAAGTCGATCCAAAACTGGCCGAACTGGTGCCATTAACGCACAAGTTCGGTAAACAAAGTCGCGTCTGAATTTTTTGCAACGAATGCACCCGATCCACTACATTCGACCCAAAACTCTTGTTTTGGAGCTTTTTGGACCGTTTCGTTACTGCATGAAAGTCGATGCAAAACTGGCCAAACTAGCGCCATTAACGCCCAAGTTTGCTAAACGGAGTTGCGTCGAAATTTTTCGCAACGAACGCACCTAACCCACTCCATTGGACCCAAAACTCATGTTTTGTGGAGTTTCAAACCGTTTTGTTACTGCATGAAAGTCGATGAAAAAACTGGCCGAACTTGTGCCATTAACGCCCAAGTTCGCTAAATAATGTCACGTCAGAAATTTTCGCAACGAACGCACCCGATCCGACCGAACTGGTGCCATTAACGCACAAGTTCGCTAAACAAAGTCGCGTTCAAAATTTTCGCAACGAACGCACCCGATGCACTCCATTGGACCCAAAAACTAATGTTTGGGGGCATTTCGGACCGTTTTGTTACTACACTAAAGTAGATGCAAAACTGGACGAACTAGCGCCATTATTGTCCAAGTTCGCTAAACGAATTTGCATTGGAATTTTCACAATGAACGCACCTGATCCACTTCATTGGATCCAAAACTCATGTTTTGGGGCATTTCGAACCGTTTCGATACTGCACGAAAGTTGATGCAAAATTGGTTGAACCGGCACCATTAACGCACAAGTTCGCTAAACAAAGTTGCGTTGGCACTTTTTGCAACGAACGCAACCGATCAACTCCATTGGATCCAAAACTCATGATTTGGGGCGTTTTAGACTGTTTTGCTACTGCACGAAAGTTGATGCAAAACTTGACGAACTGGTGCTATTAACCCCCATGTTCGCAAAACGAAGTTACGTCGGAAAATTTCACAAGAAACGCACCTGATCCACTCCGTTGGACCTAAACCTTATGTTTTGGGGCATTTCAGACCGTTTAGTTAATGCACGAAAGTCGATGCAGAACTGGCCGAACTAGCGCTATTAACGCATAAGTTCGCTAAACGAAGTTGCATCAAAACTTTTCGCAACGAACGCAACCGATCCACTCCATTGGACCCAAAACTCATGTTTTGGGGCGTTTCGGAGTGTTACGTTACTGCACGAAAGTCAATGCAAAATTGGTGCCATTAACGCACAAGTTCGCTAAACAAAGTGGCGTCAGAATTTTTTGTAACGAGCGCACCTGATCCACTCCATTGGACCCAAAACTCATATTTTGGGGCGTTTTGGACCGTTTCGTTACGGCACGAAAGTCGATGAAAAACTGGCCGAACTGGCACCACTAACGCACAAGTTCGCTAAACGAAGTTGCGTTGGAACTTTTCACAACGAATGCACTTTATCCACTCCATTGGGTCCAAAACTCATGTTTTGGGGCATTTCAGACCGTTTAGTTAATGCACGAAAGTCGATGCAGAACTGGCCGAACTAGCGCTATTAACACATAAGTTCGCTAAACGAAGTTACATCAAAACTTTTCGCAACGAACGCAACCGATCCACTCCATTGGACCCAAAACTCATGTTTTGGGGCGTTTCGGAGTGTTACGTTACTGCACGAAAGTCAATGCAAAATTGGTGCCATTAACGCACAAGTTCGCTAAACAAAGTGGCGTTAGAATTTTTTGTAACGAGCGCACCTGATCCACTCCATTTGACCCAAAACTCATATTTTGGGGCGTTTTGGACCATTTCGTTACGGCACAAAAGTCGATGAAAAACTGGCCGAACTGGCACCACTAACGCACAAGTTCGCTAAACGAAGTTGCGTTGGAACTTTTCGCAACGAATGCACCTTATCCACTCCATGGGGCCCAAAACTCATGTTTTGGGGCGTTTTGGACCGTTTCGTTACGGCACAAAGACGATGCAAAACTGGCCGAACTAGTACGATTAACGCACATGTTCGATACACGAAGTTATCTCAGAAAATTTCGCAACGAACGCACCAGATCCACTCTGTTGGACCCAAAACGCATGTTTTGGGGTGTTTTGGACAGTTTCTTTACCGCACGAAAGTCGATGCAAAACTGGCCGAACTAGCGCCATTAATGCCCAAGCACACTAAACGAAGTTGCGTCAAAATATTTCACAACGAACGCACCTGATACACTACACTAGACCTAAAACTCATGTTTTGGTGTGTTTTGGACCGTTTCGTTACGGCACGAAAGTCGATGCAAAACTGGCCGAACTAGTGCCATTAACGCACAAGTTCTCTAAACGAAGTTACGTCGGAAAATTTCACAACGAACGCACCTGATCCACTCGTTGGACCCAAAACTCATGTTTTGGGGAATTTCGGACCGTTTCATTACTGCACGAAAGTCGATGCAAAACTGGCTGAACTGGCACTATTAACGCCCAAGTTCGCTAAACAAAGTTGCGTTGGCATTTTTCACAACGAATGCTCCTGATCTACTCCATTCGACCCAAAACTCATGTTTTGGGGCGTTCGGGACCGTTTCATTGTTTCACGAAAGTCGATGCAAAATTGGTCGAACTGGCGCCATTAACGCACAAGTTCGCTAAATGTACTTGCGTCAAAATTTTTCGCAACGAAGGCACCGAATCCACTCCATTGAACCCAAAACTCATGTTTTGGGGCGTTTCGGACCATTTCGTTACCGCACAAAAGTCGATCCAAAACTGACCGAACTGGTGCCATTAACGCACAAGTTCGCTAAACAAAGTTGTGTCTGAATTTTATGCAACGAATGCACCCGATCCACTCCATTCGACCCAAAACTCTTGTTTTGGAGCATTTTGGACCGTTTCGTTACTGCACGAAAGTCGATGCAAAACTGGCCAAACTAGCGCCATTAACGCACAAGTTTGCTAAACGGAGTTGTGTCGAAATTTTTCGCAATGAACACACCTAACCCACTCCGTTGGACCCAAAACTCATATTTTGGGGCATTCAGGACCGTTTCATTGCTGCACAAAAGTCGATGCAAAACTGGCCGAACTGGCGCCATTAACGCACAAGTCCGCTAAATGTAGTTGCATCGAAATTTTTCACAACGAAGGCACCGAATCCACTCCATTGGTCCCAAAACTCATGTTTTGGGGCATTTCGGACCGTTTCGTTACCGCACGAAAGTCGATCGAAAACTAGCCAAACTCGCGCTATTCACGCACAATTTCGCTAAATGAAGTTGCGTTGGTATTTTTCACAAGGAACGCACCTGATCCACTCCATTCGACTCAAAGCCCAATTTTTGGGATGTTTCGAACCGTTTCGTTACTGCATGAAAGTCGATGTAAAACTGGCCGAACTAACGCCATTAACGCACAAGTTTGCTAAATGAAGTTGCGGCGAAATTTTTCTCAACGAACGCACCGGTCCACTCCATTGGACCCAAAACTCATGTTTTGGGGTGATTCGGACCATTTCGTTACTGCACGAAAGTCGATGCAAAACTGGCCGAATTGATGCCATTAACGCACAAGTTGGCTAAACAAAGTCGCTCCCAATTTTTTTGCGACGAACGCACCCGATCCACTCCATTGGACCCAAAACTTATGTTTTGGGGCATTACGGACTGTTTCGTTACTGCACGAAAGTCGATGGACGACAGGCCGAACTAGCGCCATTAACGCACAAGTTCGCTAAATGAAGTTGCGTCAAAAATTTTCACAACAAACACACCGGTCCACTTCATTGGGCCCAAAACTCATGTTTTGGGGCGTTTTGAACCATTTCATTACTACACAAAATTCGATGCAAAACTGGCCGAACTGATGCCATTAACGCACGAGTTCGCTAAAAAAAGTCGCGTCTGATTTTTTCGCAACGAACGCACCCGATCCACTCCATTGGACCCAAAACTCATGTTTTGGGGCATTTCGGACCGTTTCATTACTGCACGAAAAAGTCGATGCAAAACTGGCCGAACTAGCCCCACTAACGCATTAGTTCGCTAAACGAAGTTGCGTTGGAATTTTTCGCAACGAACGCACCTGATCCACTCCGTTGGACCCAAAACTCATGTTTTGGGGCATTTCGGCGGTTTCGTTACTGCACAAAAGTTGATTCAAAAATGGCCGAACTGGAGCCATTATCGCACAAGTTCGCTATACAAAGTCGCGTCAGAATTTTTCACAACGAACGCACCAGATCCACTCCATTGGACCCAAAACTCATGTTTTGGGGTATTTTGGACCGTTCTGTTGCTGCCTGAATGTCGATGCAAAACTGGCTGAACTAGCCCCATTAAGGCCCAAATTCGCTAAATGAAGTTGCGTTGGAATTTTTTGCAACCAACGCACCTAATCCACTCCATTGGACCCAAAACTCATGTTTTGGGTTGTTTTTGACCGTTTCGTTACTGCACGAAAGTCGATGCAAAACTGGCCAAACTAGCGCCATTAACTCACAAGGTCGCTAAACAAAGTTGCATCGGAATTTTTGGCAACCAATGCACCAAATCTCCTCCATTGGACCCAAAACTAATGTTTTGGGGCGTTTTGGACCGTTTTGTTATTGCACGAAAGTCGATGGCCAACTGGCCGAACTAGCGCCATTAACGCCCAAGTTCGCTGATCGAAGTTGCGTCTTAATTTTTTGCAACGAACACACCGGTCCACTTCATTGGACCCAAAACTCTTGTTTTGGGGTGTTTCGGACCATTTCATTACTACACAAAAGTCGATGCAAAACTGACCGAACTGATGCCATTAACGCACAAGTTCGCTAAAAAAAGTCGCGTCTAATTTTTTCGCAACGAACGCACCCAATCCACTCCATTGGACCCAAAACTCATGTTTCGAGGCATTTCAGACCGTTTCGTTACTGCACGAAAAAGTCGATGCAAAACTGGCCGATCTAGCCCCAGTAACGCACAAGTTCGCTAAATGAAGTTGCGTTGGAATTTTTCGCAACGAACGCACCTGATCCACTCCATTGGACCCAAAACTCATGTTTTGGGGCATTTCGGACGGTTTCGCTACTGCACAAAAGTCGATTAAAAAATGGCCGAACTGGAGCCATTATCGCACAAGTTCGCTATACAAAGTCGCGTCAGAATTTTTCGCAACGAACGCACCAGATCCACTCCATTGGACCCAAAACTCATATTTTGGGGTATTTTGGACCGTTCTGTTACTGCATGAATGTCGATGCAAAACTGGCCGAACTAGCCCCATTAACGCACAAGTTCGCTAAACGAAGTTGCGTCGGAATTTTTTGCAACCAACGCAACTAATCCACTCCATTGGACCGTGTTTTGGGTCATTTTTGACCGTTTTGTTACTGCACGAAAGTCGATGCAAAACTGGCCAAACTAGCGCCATTGACTCACAAGGTCGCTAAACGAAGTTGCGTTACTTTTGGCAACAAATGTAGCAAATCCCCTCCATTGGACCCAAAACACATGTTTTGGGGTGTTTTGGACCATTTCGTTATTGCACGAAAGTCGATGGCCAACTGGCCGAACTAGCGCCATTAACGCACAAGTTCGCTAAACGAAGTTGCGTTGAAATTTTTCGCAACGAACGCACCGGTCCACTTCATTGGACCCAAAACTCATGTTTTGGGGAGTTTCGGACCATTTCATTACTACACAAAAGTCTATGCAAAACTGGCCGAACTGATGCCATTAACGCACAAGTTCGCTAAAAAAAGTCGCGTCTGATTTTTTTGCAACGAACACCCCTGATCCACTCCATTGGATCCAAAACTCATGTTTCGAGGCGTTTGGGACCGTTTTGTTACTGCATGAAAAAGTCGATGCAAAACTGGCCGAACTAGTCCCATTAACGCACAAGTTCGCTAAACGAAGTTGCGTTGGAATTTTTCGCAACGAACGCACCTGATCCACTCCATTGGACCCAAAACTCATGTTTTGGGGTGTTTCAGATGGTTTCGTTACTGCACAAAAGTCGATTCAAAAATGGCTGAACTAGAGCCATTAACGCACAAGTTCGCTATACAAAATCGCGCCAGAATTTTTTGCAACGAACGCACCAGATCCACTCCATTGGACCCAGAACTCATGTTTTGGGGTATTTTGGACCATTTCGTTACTGCATGAAAGTCGATGCAAAACTGGCCGAACTAGCCCCATTAACGCACAAGTTCGCTAAACGAAGTTGCATCGGAATTTTTTGCAACCAACTCACCTAATCCACTCCATTGGGCCCAAAACTCATGTTTTGGGTCATTTTTGACCGTTTCGTTACTGCACGAATGTGGCAGAACCAACCTGAATTACACTGGCTCAAGTACGCGAGTCCACTCTTAGGGCTCTAATGTACTTCAAACGGTATAATCCCTTGGCCTGTCGGGTAACGTCCTGATAAACCATCGTTTGCAGGATCAAACAAGGTACCTCGCACGAAGGCGAGTCCAGAGGTACAAATGCCATCATATTTTACACCACAGGCAGTTATATTACATGAGTGTTTAAAAGTAACATCAGTTGCCAACTGATGGAAATTATTACAAACAGTTCTAAGTTTCAAGTCATGCAGCGGAGTTTAAAGCACGGGCACTGTACATGTCGCCAGTTCAGATATCATGCTAGCCCTGGCATGATATCACTCGAAAGGATCTGTGTTGGCCGGGGATGGGTCCCACTCCACGGACCAACCATTGGGCAGAGGGTAGGGCCACGGCATAGGCAGAGCAGAGTCGTCAGGGGGATTACCTGAACAAAAATTCACAAGGCAAGACTGACTATTGTAATACTCAGCGAGGCTTACCCATTCATGGTATACTTAGCTATGTAACTAGACTTATGAAGGCTTTAATGGTTGTGGGTAAAATTTTCAGCTAAAAAGCAACAAAGAGTAGATCCTTAATTTCAAATTTTAGCTTTCAAGTTCTAGGTAATTAATCATTCTAGATAAGCACCTAGAACTATTCAAGCATGGTAGAATCTTTGGCCAAACATCATCTTTGATAACCGTATAATTGCTCTTGTTACTCTATGTGGTAAAGGGATCAACCAGTCTCAATCTCCGCGAGAAACGGACGATTCCTGAATCGAATTTTAGCCTTGCAAGGGTAAACCTAACTCACATGCTTGGAACGTCCAGGGATCGTTCCGAAGCAACCGTTTGCCTTTCATTCCGACTCGTGGATCAGATCCACCACAAGCGACTGCAGGACCATACGCACATCCAATGTGCAGGATGTACGTCTGTAGTGTGACTACACGCCCGTACTCCTGGTTGCCCGGCAACACATATTCCCACACGTCGAATCAAGTAATAGGAAAAACCAAATATGAGTGGTGGGAGGTATGTCCACTCCTCGGGCCGATTGGTTACTAGGCTTACCGCTTACCATATTTCGCGGCAGTGGCTAGTACTTTGAAACGCTTAACCACCGCTACCACACACTGCGACCTTATCAAATTCAACAACACAGATGGGGTATCATCTCAACATCATACCTCACATAAATCCCGTCCGTCATCCTTATAGTGATTTACAGGAATGTAAACATTGCAACTCCTATATCGCGCGAGTGACAGGAAATCACCCGACTTCTACCGGTCCTATTAGCAGAGCGGCTATTCGAACTCAAGTGCTAGTATTCAATACATTGGTTCCTAGGATAATGTAACTAGGGTTTCTCACATAATTCCTATGAACGTAATGCATAGATAGATATAAATAATATAGGTTGCAGTGTAACTAAAGTAGGGGTTATGTCCGGGATTGCCTTCTTGCGTGGGGTTGGGGATAGTAATTTCAAAGTTTTCCGAACTTTGGTTCGGAGCTTCAGTTAGATCTTCGATGGCATTCCCGGGGTCTTCAGCTGATTCCACTCCTTGTTCCGGGATTAGTTCGTAGTCACCGTCGGCGAGAGTAGTCGAGTCTACATGATATGCAAAGTTATAATTTAAGAGATGCATATACTTCATTTTATTTCACGATAAAGTTGCAATCCAACTAAAATATAATTTACTTATTACATATAGTATTTATTTTTCTACTGGGTAGTCATTTATCGGGTGTACATTAACTTAGTGTCATTAAGTAACATGTCCAAATAAATTATTATAGCATTGGGTTGAAATTTCTATCAATTATGGATTAGGTTATATTCAGGTTATTGTCAATTTATTAGGATTTTGCTTTTATGGAATTGTGCTTATGAGGATAGTTAATAATAAAGCTAACTTATTTAGATAGTATTTAGATCTATATATACATGTAAGACTTTATCCTAGCTTTTGTATATGGGTTACACCACTCAATCCCAAAATTTTCCAAATAATCTCATGATTTTTTAGTATTTAGAACTACACATATTAAATGCATTAACTCATTTAAGCTTTAATCAAGTTTAAATTTAAAAATTACCAAAGTATTATATAAACAGTGGGTTAAATATTTTTCCTAAGTCCTACATGTCAAAGCAAAACTAATACAATTGAGTTTACATTTTTATCATTTTTCTGCTATTTATTATGCATTTTCTTAACCTACAATTACTTAAACATGGTATTTAAATTAGAGCACAAACTATTCAGAATTTGAAAGTCAATCTATAAAGAAAAATTGTAGATCTTAAAATTAGGATTCCAATAAATTTTAGTTTGCATTTTTATGATTTTTCTTGAATTGATATGGGATTTCAAAGTTTGCAGCAAAAATAACACAAACGGGTCCTGGTGGTACTATTCATCTGAGTCATGGCTTCGCAGATAACCCCCTGGGCTTTTGGTTTCTTTTAAAATGAGGTCGTTGCCGGGTCAAGATGGTGGCCGTGGTGTTTGACCGGCATGTTCTCACCGGCGATGAGGGTTTGGCCGAGGGGAAATGGGTTATACATGATCTACAGGACCTGCTATTCATGAGGGTAGGTGATGTGCATCAGGACAAGTGACGGAGCATGGCCGGCGGTGATGGATTGCGGCGGTCGTGTCAGGATGCTCGTGGTCCCGACGAGGGGCCGGCGAACACAGACCACTAGGGCGCGCGTGAGCATCACATGAGTGTGGGGATGCTTTCCCCGTGCCTAATTTGGTCGGAGACAGGGCGGAGGGTGGTGCTCGACGGTGGGGTGGACGTTGGGTTCTTACCGGCGGCGATGGTGGCTGGTGTTCTGCGGGATGGGGCGATGGAGGGTGGTGGGGAAGTAGTCGAGGAGCTTCTGCACATTGGTGTGGTGCTGATGGTGCCTTTGGCGGGGATGGAACGACTCTGTACCAGCGGGTCGACGGGAAGCCGAGCGGCGGCGGAGCGGGAAGCTCACCGGCGCTGTGGGAGATGACGCTTCGATGGTCTTGGGAGACGAGGAAAAGATTGGGGAGCTTCAGGGCGATATGGGGAAGCTGGAAGTAGGGTCAATTGGGGTCGAGGTGGATCGGGAAGGGGTGTTCCACGGCGAGCAGAAAACGGCGGCGGATGGTGATCGCCGGCAATGATGCTACGGCTAAAATTGGATTAGTAGCTGGGGAGCACGAGTAGAGGTTGGGGAAGCCTACTAAGGGGTCGGTGGAGGCAATGGGGGGCCGATGGCTGCTGCCCACGATGGCCAGTACTTCACCGGAGGGGAGGAGCAGGCGGCGGCAGTGATCAGGGGTTCGGAGTGCTGTGTAGGAGGAAGAAAGAGCTCAATTGAATTGGGTAGAAGAAGCCCAAGGGCAGGAGGTTAGAGGCCAGGAGAGGGCGCTTGGCCCGTGCCATGACAGCGGCAAGGTGTCGATCGGCCGTGAGTTCAAGGGGGCCGTGGCACCCGCGGAGGAGGGCGTCAGGGAAGAGGAGCAGGCTTGGGGAAGGAGGGCAACGACGCGTGGAGGGAGGGGAAGCAGGAGGTGGAGCGGCAGCGGCGGTACAGTGGTGACGGTGAGGTGCACTGCACCGGCGGTAGTGAGAAGCAGAGCAGGGGAGGCAGGCGAACAGAGGGGGCTCAGAGGAAGAAGAAGGAGGGAAAAGTCCGAGGGGCTCATTTGGAAAATTGAAAAGATCTAAGGACTTCCCTGTAAAATAAAATTTCCTGTAGATCTAAAGATTTAATGAGAAGATGCCCAAAATGAAAGTTGTAGAGTTTTTCAAACTCTACAATATTGTTTTAGGGCTCAAGTTCATAAACTCAAAGTGTATAGCTTTACATGTTAAATTTTGAACAAAAGTAGAATTTGAATTACTTTTGTCCTTACCAAGATGGATTTGATGTAATTTTGGATACATTTGTAAGTTTTCACGGGATGTCATGATGACTTGTATTCTTGCATTTTAGCCCTTAAGTAAACTCTAAAAGTTACTCTTATACTTCAATAATTTGCATAAGAGGACCCATATTTTTGCATTAATTATATTTAGGTCCCTGCTTTCACATAAAGACCTATTTTTCTTAGGATTTAATCTATCTATTGCATTTTCTTTCCTATGGTGATATAAATTTGACACCTAGTGTTATATTTTTCATAGGTTTTCATGCTATCTCCCATTTTTCCCAATTAACACTTAAGGATCTATACTTTACAGAATTACGATTACACCCCTTTTCCTTTGTGCTGTACACATACACCATAGCAAACATACACTTTTCACACTAAAACCTAGTGTCTATATTTCTAATTACCTGAATGTCACAGCCTTCCCCCCTAAAAAGAATCTCATCCCGAGACTCCAAAGTAGAATGGAATTGGATATTTAGATTTGGGGATTGGCTTGAAGGAAGTTTGGAAAATTTCGTTGAAGATAGGATTCTGTCTCCCAAGTTGCTTCTTCTTCTGTGTGATGATCCCATAGGATCTTATACATTTTGATCTTCTTCCTTCTGGTGACTCTCTCTTTGGTATCCAAGATTTGGATAGGTTGTTCGATGTAAGATAGATCAGGTTCAATCTCAATGGCATGGGTTTCAACGATCTCCGTAGGTATTTTGATACATTTCTTGAGTTGAGAGATATGGAAAACATCATGAATGGCAGCCAATTGAGATGGAAGGCGAATTTTATAAGCTACTGGGCCACAGACTTTAAGGATCTCAAAGGGTCCGACATATCGGGGTGCTAACTTCCCTTTTATGCCGAAGTGCTGAACACCCTTGGTAGGAGATACTCGGAGATAGACAAAATCTCCTACTTGGAACTGCAGAGGTTTCCTTCTTCTATCTGCATAGCTCTTCTGTCTGGACTGAGCTGTTTTAAGGTTGGCTTGAATAACCTTGACCTTATCTTCAGCTTCGACAACTAGGTCTGGTCCAAAGATTTTGCGTTCGCCGGTCTCGGACCAACTCAAAGGAGTTCGACATTTTCGACCGTATAACGCTTCAAAGGGAGCCATCTGAAGACTAGATTGATAGCTATTGTTGTAAGAGAATTCGGCCAAGGCAAGACACTTATCCCAGCTTGTACCATAGTGAATAATACAAGCTCGGAGCATGTCTTCAAGGATTTGGTTAACTCGCTTAGTCTGTCCATCAGTCTAGGGATGATACGCAGAACTTCGAATGAGTTTGGTTCCAAGAGCAAACTACAATTGTTCCCAGAAGTGTGCAATGAATTGGGTCCCTCGATCAGAAATGATGGTCTTAGGAACACCATGCAACCGAACAATTTGATCAAGATAGACTTCGGCATACTTCTTAACAGAATAAGTGGTATGCACAGGAAGAAAATGAGCAGTTTTAGTAAGTCTATCAATGATTACCCATATGGAGTCATGTTTTTGGAACGTGTTAGGAAGACCAACAATGAAATCCATACTAATGTCTTCCCACTTCCATGATGGAATGGGTAGTGGTTGGAGTGTACCAGATGCTTTTAGATGACTGGCTTTGACCCTCTGGCACGTATCACACTCGGATACATATTTAGCAATTTCTCTTTTCATTCTGGTCCACCAGAAATTTTGTCGGAGATCTTGATACATTTTGGTACTACCAGGATGAATAGAGAATTTAGATAAATGTGCTTCATCAAGGATTTGTTTACGAAGTTGATGATCTTTAGGTACAACAATACGATTGTTGAACCAAAGAACTCCTTGATGATCTGTGTGGAAACACTTATATTTGGCTTCTCCCTGAGATAGTTTTGACCTGATAATTTTGATACCTTCATCATGTAATTGTGACATGATGATTCTATCTTGAAGAATAGATTCAATGGACAATAGATTTAGACTACCTTGAGGAATGATTTCTAGATTGAGTTTTCTCATCTGATTGCAGAGAGTGTCATTGAAAGTTTCTATTGATAAGCAATGACAATGTGCCTTGCAGCTAAGTGCATCCGCAACCACATTGGCTTTGCCAGGATGGTAGTGTACCTCAAGATCGTAGTCTTTGATCAGTTCTAACCAACGCCTTTGCCTCATATTCAGGTCAGCTTGGGTAAAGATGTATTTGAGGCTCTTATGGTCAGTGTAGATGTTACACTTAGCACCCATAAGATGATGTCTCCAAATCTTGAAAGCATGAATAACTGCCGCCAATTCAAGATCATGAGTTGGATAGTTTTGCTCATGATTCCGAAGTGCTCGGGATGCATAAGCAATGACCCGGTTGTTTTACATAAGAACACAACTAAGGCCAGTTCCAGAAGCATCACAATAGACATCAAAAGGCTGTGTATTATCTGGCTGAGCTAGCACTGGAGCGGTTGTTAGAAGTTTTCTCAAGGTGTGGAACGCTTCGTCACACTTATCGTCCCATCAGAATTTAACTTCTTTCTTAAGTAGCTCAGTCATGGGTTTGGCTATCTTGGAGAAGTCTGGAATGAATCGGCGATAGTATCCCGCCAATCCAAGGACACTTCGGATTTGATGGACTGAAGTTGGAGGCTTCCAGTCCATAACTTCCTGGACTTTGGTTGGATCAACCAATATGCCTTCACTGGAGATAGTATGTCCCAAAAATTTCACACTATCCAGCCAGAATTCACATTTCGAGAATTTGGCATAAAGGCGATGATCACGTAGTCGTTGAAGAACGACACGTATATGATTAGCATGGCCTTCTTTAGTCTTGGAATATATCAGAATATCATCGATGAAAACCACGATGAATTTGTCGAGTTCCGGCATAAAGACTGAATTCATGAGATACATGAAATATGTCGGCGCATTAGTAAGCCCAAATGACATAACCAGATATTCATATAGTCCATATCTGGTCGAGAAAGCCATTTTTGGAATGTCACAAGGCTTGATTTTGATCTGATGATAACCAGAGCGTAAGTCAATCTTAGAAAAGACCTTAGCTCCAGCTAGTTGATCAAATAAGATATCAATGCGGGGAAGAGGGTACTTATTTTTGATAGTGACCGCATTGAGTGGATGATAATCGACACATAATCTTAGTCTATTGTCCTTCTTCTTTACAAAGAGAGCAGGAAAACCCCAAGGTGAAGCACTTGGGCGTATGAAACCCTTGTCAAAAAGATCTTAGAGTTGGATTTTCAGTTCAGCCAATTCATTTGGAGGCATGCGATATGGCCTCTTTGAAATAGGAGCGGTGCCAGGTTGAAGTTCGATAATATAGTCGATGTCTCTGTCTGGTGGCATTCCAGGTAAATCATCTGGAAAGATATCAGGATACTCACAGACTACAAAAATATCTTTTACTTTAATGTCTGTGATAGCATAAGTACAAGAGTGAAGATACTCTTGTTGAGGCAAATAGAGGGTAATGACTCCTTGATGTGGTGAGTTAATCTCAATAACTCGGGAAGAGATGTCTAGCAGTACTCTATGTTCAATCATCCAATTTGTCCCAAGTATAACATCAATACCCTCTAAGTTTAGCAAAACCAAATCAGTTTTGATTACTTGACTACCTAACTGAATTGGCACACTTTTAACCATTTGGTTAGAGGTAATCTTTCCTCCAGGGGTAGAAATCATATATGATCCCTGGGTAGGACAAAGATCAAGTCCTATTCGTGTACCACAGTTGTTACTAATAAAACTATGAGTTGCTCCTGAATCAAATAATGTAACGACTGGTTTGTGATGAATAGAGAATGTACCCGACATGACGGGAACTCCATCCGGAAGTTCTGCAAGGGTGGTGAAGTTTACTCGCCCTTGCCGGACTTGTATCATCGGCCTCTTGCCCTTGTTCTGGTTACCCTGACTGGAACTCTACCCTTGATTAGGTTTCTTGGGCCGCGGACAATCTCTGATGAAGTGATCCGCACTCCCACAATTGAAACAGCGATAATTGCTGCTTTTCTGTTGGACTTGTTGAATATTTGGCCGTGGGCCAGATTGTTGTGGTTGTTGTGGAGGTACGAGAGGTCTATACTCTCCTTATTGTTGAGGCGGCCTGAAAACCAGTCTGCCAAACGGAACATTCCGCTGTGGCGCTCTAGGCGGTGCATTTTGAACGAATCGATACCGCGAGGGTTGAACGCCCGCGGGTCCTGTGGAAATCTTTCGCTTCTTTTCGGCACGATGTGCCGTGATGCAATCCTCCTGGGTCAGGGCCATGTTAACCAGCTCGCTAAAAGTATTTGCCTTTATAAGGTTCAAACGTTCTTTGAGTTTAGTGCTCAAGCCCCGACGGAAACGATCTTGCTTCTTGGCGTCATTGTCAGCATGATAACCCGCATACTGACACAGGTGGTTAAAAGCCTGTGCATATTGTAGTACAGTGCGGGTGCCTTGGGTAAGTGCTAAGAACTCATTCAGTTTCCGCTCCATTAGTCCTTCAGGTATATGGTGTGCTCGGAAAGCATTCCGGAATTCTTCCCAAGAGATAACATGGCCATCAGCTTGCATGGCACAATAATTATCCCACCAGATACGAGCAGCTCCACGTAGTTGTTGGGCAGCGAAGTGAGCCTTGAGTCCGCACATGGAATCGTAAGAAGAGTAAACTTGGATTCAATGGTGCGAAGCCAAGCATCGGCATCCACGGGTTCCTCCATTTTGCTGAATAGCGGGGGCTGGGTACTGAGGAAATCTTGGTAGTTTGCCACCTGAGGTTCATCACGACCTCCTCGTGATTGCTGACACTGTTGGTTTTGCTGTGCTTGTACCAGCAGATTAAGAAGTTCGGTCTGCCGAGCCATAACTTCGGCTAGATTTGGAGGTGGTAGTGGCGGTTGTTGAGAACCGCTGGCCTGATCTGCCCGGAAGCCTTCCGGGGTTCCGCGCGTGGCTCCAACCATCTGATATAAATGAGATATCCATTATTAACCACATAGCCTTACTCCCAATTTCAGAAGGTACACCACTCAGATAAGCAATGCATATACTCATTATTAACCACATAGCCTTACTCCCAATTTCAGAAGGTACACCACTCAGATAAGCAATGCATATACTCCATTCAATCATCTCATTATAGAAAGCAAAGACATAGAACAAGATGATGAAACACAAGGCTTATATTACATCGTAGATTCTGGCTGTCCTTAACATCGTACATTAAAAAGGATCCATACACAGGCCATCTATAATACAACAAATGGCACAAGGTCTAAGTAAACTACTGAATACCTAAATCATTACACTTTAAACAAGTTACATCTAGAGAGTCGACGATTTGACAACTAGAAATCGTCATAATTGCCTACAGAAGACTGACTGCCAGATGAAGAGTAATCTGGCTGAGGATTGGGCTCCGGATCTCCATGCTCAGAGTCAAGATCTGAGACTCCCTATATCTCTTCCGGATCTTCTTCTCCACCTTCAGGTACTAGGGGTGCAATGGGAGGTACCGGTTGCTGCTGCAGTTCTTCAATGTGAGCCTGGGCATCGTCAACCTCAAGGATCAGATCATAAATTTGTTCCTGAAGGAACTCAATGATTGTATTACGCTGAGTGATGATAGCATCACTCTCGTTGATCTGATCTTCTCGATGAAGGATGGTCTCATCTCGTGCTGCGATGATCTCATCCTTCTGAGTCACCAAGGCTTGAAGTTCCACTATCTGAGTGACTTGATGGTCAGCATTCTCATAGTTTTGAGCCACATTAGTCAACTGACCCATGCTACGGAGCAGCAAAATTTGATAATGGTGCTGAACATTCATGAACCTGGTGACACTACAGACCGTTTCTTCAGCCTCCCAACAAGTGACCTATATGGTCTATCCGAAAGTTCCATTCCGGATCACTGAAGTCTATAGCAGGAAACAGGCCAATGGGATACCCGGCAACCTCCATTGGATGCTGGTTACAGAAGATATTGATAGCCTCCAAAGCAGCAGTCTCGATGGTATTAACAAGACGATACCCTACCACATCAACTTCTATGGGATGCCACTGGGAGCGGCAAGGATGTTGAGGAATCGTCATCCGAACTCGGCATCGAGGAATGCCTTCTTCTCGATACTCCACTCCGTCATATTGGGAAGGCTCAGTGTAATGGAATAGACTTAAGGATTCCCGTAGAAGACGAGGAAAACCTTCCCAATGCAAGGCATTAGTGTGAAGGTGCCCTGCATGATCCCAGGAGACGTTCGAAGGAGCGACCATCTGCGACAAGAATGCAAATGGTAAGATATATTTACCCTGCTAAGAACTCACAAGGTAAATGGAACAAGATAATTGATTCTAATAACAGCAAAGGCTGGAAATCAGATGGATACTTAAGGTACTCGACTAAAAGATTCTATTGAAACCTTACTAAGATTAACTAACATGTTACCTATCCTTAGAAAAACAACAAATTTAAGCACTCATTTTGTTGTTTAATGTATTATGCATGCACGTACTATTCGACCTCACAACCAAAATAATTGCCGAATATCTTCGGACTTACGTGGTTAGTTTCAGTGGCATAATATGTACGTCTCCCACTAATAACTAGTCGATAAATCCTATCCATCCTAATTTCGTAATCGTGGTTAGTGTACCTGCAGAAAACCACAATATATATCCAATGAACCTTTCATGCCAGCATGTCATGAAAGCGTCCCCAATCATTACTGTTTTCTATAGAAACAGCATCTGTACTATTACCGCTGTACAGACAACGTTAACATACGTTATCGAAACAACATATTCACGGGGGTACCGCAAAATGCGAGGGTATGAACAGCGATCGCCATACCCTACGTCTAACCATTTACTCCTAATATAACCAATCTAAGTTGATATATTGGCAGCATCTCAAGTAAGCCACTGCTTGAGAAACAGCGTTCGATTCGCATCACCGACGGGAAGGCTAACTCCCCAGTTAGCTGAGGATCCTTACCTTCTTACCTCATCATCGAAGATGTCGTTACAGGATGTAAAATTGAGTTATGCATAAATTTAAGTTTTGATAGAAAAATAATGCTGGGAGTTAGAGTTACATATATATACTATAGCCACTTCTTGATGAGGACATCGCCACTAACGATACATCCACACCTACACCAGTATCTACTTCAACAACACTTCTTGGTCCTATTACTCGCGCTCATGCTCGTCGGCTTACCCATCAAGTAAGTTCACTCTTAAGCTCAGGTTCATCATATTTATAGAATGGATACACGTGCACTCTTGTTTTACTCAGGAACCATGGATTGGATCAAAAGGGAACAGGCATCGCGCAGGCTGGATTCGGACTGCAGGACAGACACGACTTGTGACGGCCGCCACGACTTTATCCGGACTCCGTTTTGGTCGGTCAAGTACTTTCTGGAAAGCTTATCAAATCTACTTTCTAATGGATCCGGAATCACCTCAATATCTGTTCGGAGTCAACCGTAATCCTAGATTTACTATAGAGTCCTTTTCAGCCACGGTGCTGCGTCACCCTAATTTGGCCCAACGGGCCGTGTATCAAGTAGAGTCCAAGACGGATGCGTCCTAGGGTTGGAACACGACCCCAGCACCCTTGTGGTCGTTCTCCCACTTCTTTATAACCTTTAGCCGCCGTCAAGAACACTCTGGTTTTGTTAGATGCAAGTTTAGCTTTTGCTACTTCCTTATAAACGCGCGTGCTGATCCAGCCGCCCGTCCACTTATTTTTGGAACCCCACCATAATTGAGATTCGGTTTGAGACTTTCAGTTACATCTCGTAATTTCTGATGAGGACATCGCCAGTAACGATACATCCACACCTACACCAGTATCTACTTCAACAACACCTCTTGGTCCTATTACTCGCGCTCGTGCTCGTCAGCTTAAACATCAAGTAAGTTCACTCTTAAGCTCAGGTTCATCATATTTAGAGAATGGAGACACATGCACTCTTATTTTACTCAGGAACCATGGATTGGATCAAAAGGGAAGAGGCATCGCGCAGGCTGGATTCGGACTGCAGGACAGACACGACTTGTGATGGCCGCCACGACTTCATCCAGACTCCGTTTTGGTCAGTCAAGTACTTTCTGGAAAGCTTATCAAATCTACTTACCAACAGATCTGGAATCACCTCAATATCTATTCGGAGTCAACCGCAATTCTTGATTTACTACAGAGTCCTTTTCAGCCATGGTGCTGCGTCACCCTAATTTGGCCCAACGGGCCGTGTATCATGTAGAGTCCAAGACGGATGCGTCCTAGGGTTGGAACACGACCCCAGCACCCTTGTGGTCATTCTCCCACTTCTTTATAACCTTTAGCCGCCATCAAAAACACTCGGGTTTTGTTTTGTTGAAAGTTTAGCCATTGCTACTTGCTTGTAGACGCGTGTGTCGGCTAGACCATCCGTTCTACTCGATTCAGAACCCCACCTTTATGATTTCAGATTGGTTCTTATCTCCATATTTGCAATTGAGTTGCTTGTTCTACTTGTTCTTACTTGTTCTTCGATTGCTTGCAGGACGAGTGCCCTAGTGGCCGGGTGTTGCGCTCCACAAGATCGCAGCAGCCATTGGAGGTGGTGTATCGGTTGCTAAGGCGCAGCATTCTTGGAAGGCTGTAGTCGGGCCGTGAACGTCATCTCCATCCACCAATCGAGTTATCCATCCCCTCTCACCGAAAGATTGGGAACAAATCCTAATGGGTTCATATCAGTTGGTATCAGAGCAAGGTTGTTCGGTGAGAGACTTCCAATCCTTCGCTATTTTTATTTTCCTACAGTCCAGAAAAAGCCAAAAATAGTAGAATTTTTCCCCCACCGCAATCCTATAGACCCTTTTGAGCCTTTACTAGTACTTCTTAGTTAGGACTTGTTGAGTTTTCGGTTGCATCGGTTGTGTCGAGTTGCTGGTCTTAGTTGTAGTCCTTTAGAGTTTCGAGTTCTTGTCACGGTTGGTCACGTATGCTGCCTTTTCATCACTGTTTTGGCTGCATCAGAATACACTTTGGCTGTCAAGTTTGACTTGGAATCGGTTAAGCGCGTGTTGGCCGAGACCAACTTGAATTCGGGTAGCTTATTCATCTTGCGGTTGCCGAATCTGAGTGTCTCTTTGTTATCAAGTCCGAGTTGGAATCGGTGCCTCTTTGTTATTAAGTCTGAGTTGAATTCGGTGCTGGTTGAATCTGAGTCTGAACTGTGCACTAGAGGCAATAACACTTCCCACATATATTTAAGTGTTCGGCCTACTCCAGAGAGAGAGAGTATCTTTTAGTTACCTGTATACCCCTACTCTTTCTAGAAAAAGCGTGTGTGGTGACTTGCTCACTTGTATTCCTTTGTTCATAGAATCTGTTTTTGAGGTTCCCCTGAAAAAAAAGAGAAAAAAGAAAAAAAAGGGATCAGTGTTAAAAAAAAGAGAAAAAAAGCACGGGGCTAATTCATTGCGTTTGTTTTTCCCTTCTGTTCGGAGTGGTGCTTTGTGACATCCTTTGTGTCCAGGCTCGCATCTCTAGCACGGTCTAGATTAGGACCAGCACAGTACCACCGTTGAACGATTATTCAGCTTGTTTTTGTGACTAACGTGGTGCTAGTACTTCCTTGTTCCAGCCCACCTACAGCTCCACATATCCGACTACAGCTCCACAGGTCTTGTTGCTGCAGCGCTGATACACTTCATTCCACGGTTGCGGACTTGTTGGTTGCCGTCCCCTCCTTGCAGCAAGGTAAGAATTGGTAAGAACTTGTGCAACAGTTTGAGAGTGAGCGCCTTGCAGTAGCTACACCTATTAGCTGTAGGAATTTTACTACTTCACTTGTTTTTCTTGTTGTCCTTGTCTTTCTCACCATGGCAGGCTCCGAGGAGGAGGATCATAGCTTGCATCAGTCTCCACGTACCAGGGGCATCATACAACATTTTGAAAGGCAAGTGCAGCGGCACACAGAGGGACTTGATAATGATATGCAGGTGACGAATGACAAGATTGGACAATTGGAGGCTACGCAGATTGCCACCAACACCAAGCTTACGGGCCTGGAGAGAGCAGTCGGCAATATTGACAAGAGTCTCGATGCTCTTTTGCGGCGTTTTGATGAGCTCCATGCGAAGACCAACGAACAGCGTGATGATTGGGCGGATGAATATATTGCTGATCCTGAACAGGATGAACAAGACACTTGCCATCGCCGCCGGCTACGCACTAATCGTAGAGGTATGGGTGGTTTTCGCCCCCGTGTGGTACGCAACAATGATGATGCTTTCAGCAAGATTAAATTTAAGATACCTCCTTTTGATGGTACATATGACCCTGATGCATACATTACTTGGGAAATTGCTGTTGATCAAAAGTTTGCATGCCATGATTTTCCTGAGAATGCATTGTTAGGGCTGCTACTAGTGAGTTCACTGATTTTGCTTCTGTTTGGTGGATAGAACATGGCAAGAAAAATGCTGATGACATGCCACAAACTTGGGATGCTTTGAAACGGGTCATGCGGGCTAGATTTGTTCCTTCTTACTATGCACGTGATCTGTTACATAAGTTACAACAATTGAGGTAGGGCACTAGAAGTGTAGAAGAATACTATTAGGAATTGAAAATGGGTATGCTACGTTGTAATTTAGTGGAGGGTGAGGAACCTGCTATGGCTAGATTTTTGGGCGGCTTAAATAGAGAAATTCAGGATATTCTTGCGTATAAAGATTATACTAACGTAACCCGTTTGTTCCATCTTACTTGTAAAGCTGAAAGGGAGGTACAGGGACGACGTGCTAGTGCTAGGTCTAATGTTTCTGCAGGTAAATCTACATCATGGCAGCCACGCACGACTACTTCTATGGACGGACGTGCACCTCTACCAGCTCCTTCACCGAGTCGTACAGCAGCGTCTACTCCATCCAGCGACAAGCCACGCGCTCCTCCCACCACTTCAGCAACAAAGACTGTCCAGAAACCAGCCGCTTGTGCTTCCTCGGTTGCATCCACGGGTAGAACAAGGGATGTCCAGTATCATCGGTGCAAGGACTTTGGGCACGTGCAGCGTGACTGTCCTACCAAGCATGTTTTGGTGGTCAAAGATGATGGTGCGTATTCCTCTGCTAGTGATTTTGATGACGATACACTTGCCTTGTTTGCTGCTGACCATGCAGGTAATGAGGGACCACCAGACGAACATATTGATGCAGGGGCAGCCGAACACTACGAGAGTCTCATTGTGCAGCGTGTGCTTAGTGCACAAATGGAGAAGGCGGAGCAAAATCAGCAACACACGCTGTTTCAAACTAAGTGTGTCATTAAAGAGCATTCTTGTCATATGATTATTGATGGAGGTAGCTGCAACAATTTGGCTAGCAGCGAATTGGTGGACAAGCTTGCACTCAGCACCAAACCACACCCACACCCGTATCACATTCAATGGCTAAACAACAGTCGTAAGGCTAAGGTAACGAGGCTGGTGCGCATTAATTTTGCAATCGGAGCATATCATGATGTTGTTAAGTGCGATGTTGTGCCTATGCAAGCTTGCCATATTCTGCTCGGTAGGCCTTGGCAGTTTGATACGGATTATGTGCATTATGGTAGATCAAATCAGTTTTCGCTCTTGCACCATGATAAGAAAATTGTGTTGCTTGCTATGTCTCCTGAAGCTATTGTGCATGATGATACTGCTAGAGCTGCCAAAGCTAAAAGTGAGACCAATAAAATTGTCAAGTCGGTTGCTAATAAGCAATATGAGATACGCTTGAAAGGGACTTGCTTGCTTGCTACTAAATCTGATATTAATGACTTGATTGCTACCACTTCTGTTGCCTATGCTTTGGTGTGCAAAGATGCTTTGATTTCCATTCATGATATGCAGCACTCTTTGCCCCCTGCTGTTGCTAACATTTTGCAGGAGTATTCTGATATGTTTCCAAGTGAAATACCAGCGGGGCTGCCACCAATACGAGGGATTGAGCACCAAATTGATCTGATTCCAGGTGCATCGCTGCCCAACCGTGCGCCGTACAGGACCAATCCGGAAGAAATGAAAGAGATTCAGCGACAAGTGCAAGAACTACTCGACAAAGGTTATGTACGTGAGTCCCTTAGTCCTTGTGCTGTTCCGGTTATTTTAGTCCCCAAGAAAGATGGAACGTGGCGTAGTGTGTCGATTGTAGATCTATTAACAATATCACAATTCGATATCGACATCCTATTCCACGTTTGGATGATATGCTTGATGAATTGAGTGGTGCTGTTGTGTTTACCAAAGTTGATTTGCTAGTGGGTACCACTAGATTCGCATGAAATTGGGAGATGAATGGAAAACTGCATTCAAAACTAAGTTCGGGTTATATGAGTGATTAGTCATGCCTTTTGGGTTAACTAATGCACCTAGCACCTTCATGCGATTAATGAACGAGGTTCTGCGTGCTTTCATTGGCAAATTTGTTGTGGTCTACTTTGATGATATATTGATTTACAGCAAATCTATGGAGGCACATCTTGATCATCTACGTGCTGTTTTTACTGCTTTACGTGATGCACGTTTATTTGGTAACCTTGAGAAGTGTGTCTTTTGCACAGATCGAGTATCTTTTCTTGGCTATGTTGTCACTCTACAGGGAATTGAAGTTGATCAAGCTAAGGTGGAAGCTATTCAGGGATGGCCTGTACCAAAGACCATCACACAGGTGCGGAGTTTTCTAGGACTTGCTGGGTTCTATCATCGCTTCGTGAAGGATTTCAGCACCATTGCGGCATCGTTGAATGCGTTTACGAAGAAGGGGGTGCCCTTTTCTTGGGGCACCACACAAGAGAATGCGTTCACCATGTTGAAAGATAAGTTGACACATGCACCTCTCCTCCAACTTCCTGATTTTAATAAGACCTTTGAGCTTGAATGTGATGCTAGTGGAATTGGTTTGGGTGGTGTTTTGTTACAAGATGGTAAACCTGTTGCATATTTTAGTGAGAAATTGAGCGGACCTGTTTTGAATTATTCTACTTATGACAAGGAATTGTATGCTCTTGTGCGCACATTAGAAACATGGCAGCATTTTTTGTGGCCCAAAGAGTTTGTTATCCATTCTGATCATGAATCTTTGAAATATATTCATAGTGAAGGAAAACTGAACCGTAGACATGCTAAGTGGGTTGAATTTATTGAATCTTTTCCTTATGTCATCAAACACAAGAAAGGGAAAGAGAATGTCATTGCTGATGCTTTGTCTAGGCGATATACTTTGTTGACACAACTTGATTGCAAGATTTTTGGTTTGGACACAAATTAAACACAATATGTGAATGATGCTGATTTTAAGGATGTTTTGCTGCATTGTAAGGATGGAAAAGCATGGAACAAATCCATCATCAATTATGGGTTTGTGTTTCGAGCTAACAAGCTATGAATTCCAGCTAGCTCTGTTTGTTTGTTGTTGTTACAGGAAGCGCATGGCGGTGGCTTGATGGGGCATTTTGGAGCAAAGAAGACAGAGGATGTACTTGCTGGTCATTTCTTTTGGCCAAAAATGAGAAGAGATGTGGAGCGATTTGTTGCACGCTGCACTACATGTCAGAATGCTAAGTCATGTTTAAATCCGCATGGTTTGTATATGCCTTTACCAGTTCCTAGTGCTCCTTGGGAGGATATTTCTATGGATTTCGTGTTGGGATTGCCTAGAACTAGAAAGGGACGTGATAGCGTTTTTGTGGTTGTGGATAGATTTTCTAAGATGGCACACTTTATTCCATGTCATAAAACTGATGATGCTACACATGTTGCTGATTTGTTCTTTCAAGAAATTGTTCGTTTGCATGGTGTGCCAAACACAATTGTTTCTGATCGTGATGCCAAATTTCTTAGCCACTTTTGGAGAACTTTATGGGCACCATTGGGAACTAAGCTTCTATTTTCTACCACTTGTCATCCCCAAACTGATGGTCAAACTGAAATTGTTAATCGAACCTTGTCTACCATGTTAAGGGCTGTTTTAAAGAAGAATATTAAGTTGTGGGAAGAATGTTTGCGTCATGTTGAGTTTGCTTATAATCGTTCCATGCATTCTACTATAAAGATGTGCCCTTTTGAGATTGTTTATGGCTTGATTCCTCGTGCTCCTATTGATTTAATGCCTTTGCCCACTTCTGAAAAATTGAACTTTGATGCTAAGCAACATGTTGAACTGATGTTAAAACTGCATGAAGCAACTAAAGAAAACATAGAGCGCATGAATTCTAAGTATAAGCTTGCTGGTGATAAAGGTAGAAAGCAATTGATTTTTGAACCTGGTGAATTGGTTTGGTTACACTTGAGAAAGGATAGGTTTCCTGCTTTGAGAAAAATCTAAGTTGATGCCTCGGGCTGATGGACCGATTAAAGTGCTAGAACGAATTAATGATAATGCATATAAGCTAGACCTGCCTGTGGATTTTGGGGTTACTCCCACATTTAACATTGCAGATTTGAAGCCATATTTGGGAGAGGACGACTCAAATGCAAGAAGGGGAGGATGATGAGGACATCGCCACTAACAATACATCCACACCTACACCAGTATCTACTTCAACAACACCTCTTGGTCCTATTACTCGCGTTCGTGCTCGTCGGCTTACCCATCAAGTAAGTTCACTCTTAAGCTCAGGTTCATCATATTTAGAGAATGGAGACATGTTCACTCTTGTTTTACTCAGGAACCATGGATTGGATCAAAAGGGAAGAGGCATCGCGCAGGCTTGATTCGGACTGCAGGATAGACACGACTTGTGATGGCTGCCACGACTTCATCCAGACTCCGTTTTGGTTGTCAAGTACTTTCTGGAAAGCTTATCAAATCTACTTTCCAACGGATCCGGAATCACCTCAATATCTGTTCGGAGTCAACCGCAATCCTAGATTTACTACAGAGTCCTTTTCAGCCATGGTGCTGCGTCACCCTAATTTGGCCCAACGGGCCGTGTATCAAGTAGAGTCCAAGACGGATGCGTCCTAGGGTTGGAACACGACCCCAGCACCCTTGTGGTCGTTCTCCCACTTCTTTATAACCTTTAGCCGCCATAAAAAACACTCGGGTTTTGTTTTGTTGAAAGTTTAGCCATTGCTACTTGCTTGTAGACGCGTGTGTCGGCTAGACCATCCATTCTACTCGATTTAGAACCCCACCTTTATGATTTCAGATTGGTTCTTATCTCCATATTTGCAATTGAGTTGCTTGTTCTACTTGTTCTTGCTTGTTCTTCGATTGCTTGCAGGACGAGTGCCCTAGTGGCCGGGTGTTGCGCTCCACAAGATCGCAGCAGCCATTGGAGGTGGTGTATCGGTTGCTAAGGCGCAGCATCCTTGGAAGGCTGTAGTCGGGCCGTGAACGTCGTCTCCATCCACCAATCGAGTTATCCATCCCCTCTCACCGAAAGATTGGGAACAAACCCTAACGGGTTCACATCAATTTCAGTACTTGTTCTACTTGTTCTTGCTAGTTCTTCGATTGCTTGCAGGACAAGTGCCCTAGTGGGCCGGGTGTTGCGCTCCACAAGATCGCGGCAACCAAAGGAGGTGGTGTATCGGTTGCTAAGGCGCAAACATCCTTGGAAGGCTGTAGTCGGGCCGTGAACGTCGTCTCCTCTATCAATCGAGTTATTCCACGTCTCTCATCGAAAGATCAGGAACAAACCCTAACGGGTTCACATCACTTCTAATTCCCTTAAATATCTCCCTAGGGCTTTACGTACTTAGCACAAGCCTTAACGAACCCAACGTAGTTTTGCAAAATACTCTGTTGGTCAAATTTTATACTTAAAAGTATTTTTAAGGCACTCCATATCTCCAGTGTACACTTGTTAGCTCTGATACCAGCTGTGGCAGAACCAACCTGAATTACACCGGCTCAAGTACACGAGTCCACTCTTGAGGGCCTAACGTACTTCAAACGGTATAATCTCTTGGCCTGTTGGGTAACGTCCTGATAAACCACCGGATGCAGGATCAAACAAGGTACCTCGCACGAAGGTGAGTCCAGAGGTACAAATGCCATCATATTTTACACCACAGGCAGTTATATTATATGAGTGTTTAAAAGTAACATCAGTTGCCAACTGATGGAAATTATTACAAACAGTTCTAAGTTTCAAGTCATGCAGTGAAGTTTAAAGCACGGGCACTGTACACGTCGCCAGTTTAGATATCATGCTAGCCCTGGCATGATATCACTCGGAAGGATCTGTTTTGGCCGGGGACGGGTCCCACTCCACGGACCAACCATCGGGCAGAGGGTAGGGCCACAGCATAGGCAGAGCAGAGTCGTCAGGGGGATTACCTAAACAAAAATTCACAAGGCAAGACTGAGTATTCTAATACTCAGCAAGGCTTACCCATTCATGGTATACTTAGCCATGTAACTAGACTTATGAAGGCTTTAATGGTTGTGGGTAAAATTTTCAGCTGAAAAGCAACAAAAAGTAGATCCTTAATTTCAAATTTTATCTTTCAAGTTCTAGGTAATTAATCATTCTAGATAAGCACCTAGAACTATTCAAGCATGGTAGAATCTTTGGCCAAACATCATCTTTGATAACCGTATAATTGCTCTTGTTACTCTAACGGGTACACATCCTTGGAAGGCTGTAGTCGGGCCGTGAACATCGTCTCCTCCATCAATCGAGTTATTCCACACCTCTCATCGAAAGATCAGGAACAAACCCTAACGGGTACACATCAGTTGCGTCGAAATTTTTGGCAACCAACGCACCAAATCCCCTCCATTGGACCC
The DNA here is from genome assembly GCF_002211085.1 of Panicum hallii. NCBI lineage: Eukaryota > Viridiplantae > Streptophyta > Magnoliopsida > Poales > Poaceae > Panicum > Panicum hallii. The sequence continues at coordinate 20,611,076 of NC_038042.1, forward strand.
AAAACTCATGTTTTGGAGCGTTTTGGACCGTTTCGTTACTGCACGAACGTCGATGGACAACTGGTGGAACTAGCGCCATTAATGCACAAGTTCGCTAAACGAAGTTGCATTGAAATTTTTCGCAACGAACATACTGGTCTACTTCATTGGACCCAAAACTCATGTTTTTGGGCGTTTCGGACCATTTCATTACTACACAAAAGTCGATGCAGAACTGACCGAACTGATGCCATTAACGCACAAGTTCGCTAAAAAAAGTCGCGTCTGATTTTTTCGCAACGAACGCACCCGATCCACTCCATTGGACCCAAAACTCATGTTTTGGGGCGTTTCGGACCGTTTCGTTACTACACAAAAAAGTCGATGCAAAACTGGCCGAACTAGCCACATGAACGCACAAGTTCGCTAAACGAAGTTGCGTCGAAACTTTCCACAACGAACGCACCTGATCCACTCCATTGGACCCAAAACTCATGTTTTGGGGTGTTTCGGACCATTTTGTTACTGTTGGAAAGTCGATGCAAAACTAGCCGAACTGGTGCCATTAACGCACAAGTTCACTAAACAAAGTCGCGTCTGAATTTTTTGCAACGAATGCACCCGTTCCACTCCATTGGACCCAAAACTCTTGTTTTGGAGCATTTTGGATCGTTTCGTTACTGCACGAAAGTCGATGCAAAACTGGCCAAACTAGCGCCATTAACGCACAAGTTTGCTAAACGGAGTTGCGTCGAAATTTTTCGCAACGAACGCACATAACCCACTCCATTGGACCCAAAACTCATGTTTTGGGGAGTTTCAGACCGATTCGTTACTTCACGAAAGTTGATGAAAAAAACTGGCCGACCTGGTGCCATTAACGCACAAGTTCGCTAAACAAAGTCGCGTCAGAAATTTTCGCAATGAACGCACCCGATCCACTCCATTGGACCCAAAACTAATGTTTTGGAGCGTTTTGGACCATTTCGTTACTACACTAAAGTAGATGCAAAACTAGACGAACTAGCGCCATTAATGTCCAAGTTCGCTAAACGAATTTGCGTTGGAATTTTCGCAATGAACGCACCTGATCCACTCCATTGGATCGAAAACTCATATTTTGGGGCATTTCGAACCATTTCTGTGGCAGAACCAATCTGAATTACACCAGATCAAGTGCGCTGATCCTTTCTCGGAAGGCATTAAAGGCTCAACCGCACTTCAAACGGTGTAACCCCATGGTCTGTTGGGTAAAGTCCCAATAAAACCACCTATCATAGGATCAAAACAAGGTACCTCGTACGAAGGCGAGTCCAGAGATACAAACACCAATCATTTTTACATCACAGGCATAATATTACATTAGTATTCAAACATAGTAGTAGCAAACCTAACTAGTATGAATTTATACAAAACTATTCAAAGTTTTAAATGTCTGCAGCGGAAAGTTTAACGCAACACTACCAGATGTCGCACAATGGATGTTTGAGCTAAGCCCATGCTCAACATCACTCGGAGGGACTTGTGTTGGCCGGGGACAGATCCCACTCCACGGACCAACCATCGGAAGAGCATAGGGCCATGGCACGGGCAGAGTAGAGTCCTCAGGGGGATTACCTAGAACAAAAGTCACAATACAAGGCTGAGTATGCTAATACTCAGCAAGGCTTACCCATTTTATGGTATACTTAGCCAAGTAGCTAGACTTATGAAGGCTTATAATGTTTCGGGGTATAGTTTTCAGCTGAAAAGCAACGAAGAGTAGATCCTTAATTTCAAATTTTAGCTTTCAGGTTCTAGTTGATTATCCATTCTAGGTAAGCAACTATAATTATTCAAGCATGGTATAATCTTTTAAACAAACATCATCTTTGATAACCATAAGATTGCTCTTGTTACTCTATGTGGCAAAGGGATCAAGCAGTCTCAATCTCCGCGAGAAATGGACGATTCTGAATCGAATTTTGAAACCTTGCAAGGGTAAACCTAACTCACATGCTTGGAGCATCCAATGATTGTTCCAAAGCAACCGTTTGTCTTTCATTCCGACTCGTGGATCAAGGCCACCACAAGCGACTGTAGGACCACACGCACATCCAATGTGCAGGACGTATGTCTGTAGCGCGACTACATGACCATACTCCTGTCCGCCTGTGCGAAACGTACGCCTACAGTGTGCGTGACTGTAGGACGTACTCTCATCCACTACGGAATGTATTGCCGCACGTCGGTGCATGTGCGAAAAACCAAATTACGAGTGGTGGGAGGTATGTCCACTCCTCGGGCCAATCGGTTACTAGGCTTATCGCTTACCATATTTCGCGGCATGTGGCTAGTACTTTCAAATGCTTAACTACCGCTACCACACACTGCGACCTTATCAACTTTTATCAACATAGACGGGGTAACCTTCCAAGTCATGATACCGCACATGACCCCGTCCATCATCCTTATAGTGATTGCAGAATAGTAAACATTTAACTCCTATATCGCGCGAGTGATAGGAAATCACTCGACTTCTGCCAGTCCTATTAGCAGAGCATCTATTCGATAAGGACTCAGGCACAATACAAAGGTTCCTAAGATTCATGCATCTAGGGTTCCATTTCAACTCCTAGACTTAATGCATAATATAGATATATAAGTAGAAATTGTATAAGTGTAATAACTTAAAATACTGGGTTATGCATCGGGGCTTGCCTTCTTGAGTGGGGTTGGGGTCAAGGATGTCAAAAACTTCCGAACTTTGGTTTGGGGCTTCAGTTATAACCTCGGTGACGTTCGCAGGATCTTCAGAAAATCCTTGCTCGTGTTCCAGGACTAACTCGTAGTCTCCGTCGTCGAGTGTCGTTGGCTCTACATGATATGCAATGATTTGAATTAGATGGTTCTTGAGTTAAGAATTTTACTTCACGATAAAGTTGCAATCCAACCAATTGATAAACACCATTTCATAAAGCAGGAAGTTTGAATTCAAACCCACTAGGTGTACTTTGATTCAATTATCAAATTAATTGATTTAATTGAATTAAGTTAACAAGTTTGATTTTTATTTTGAAATCCATAAAGGTTATGGCCTTGAATTTTTGTGGGTAAGCTCACTTCTAGTGGATGAGCTTACTATGATTTTTTCATAATTTTCTAAAAATAGAAACTAAAGTATTTGAATTAAGTTCAAACTTCAAGTTTAAATTTAAACCTTAGGCAAATCAGTGCTATAAATCTTGAAAATTTGACTATGAACTATTCAACTATAGAACATCATATGGTAAAAAATCTAAGTATAAAAACTTTAGTAGCATGCTTGAGTAAATTTAAACCATTTCAAGCTTGATTTGCATATGTTTAATTTAATTCAAACTAGAGTTTAGCACTGTACTTGAAATTTACACACAAGCTTACTTATACTCTAAACAGGCTATATACCAAAAATCACAAACACTAGAGCTAGCATGCAAAAGTTATGCTCAAGATACCCTTTTGTTAAACTTTAAAATAACCCAAAAAGTATTTGGTTTCAAACCAAACTCTAGTAACAAAAGTTGTAGAATTTACTTCAAGGATTCAAACAAAACTAGTTTGATATTTTTCTGAGTTTTCTACAAACTTCTACAAATTTCTAAAGATCACTGATTTTGAATTGAGGGGAGGGACTGGAATCTTGCAGCCAGGCCCTCGGGAAGAGTTAAATCATTGCAATTGGGTCCTTGGCTCATCGGGAAAGAGAAGCCGAGATGTGCCGGCCAAATTCCGTCGATGGCGATCGCCGGCGGCAAGGGGAAACCGGGCAGGGTGGATCAGGGAACTAGGGCGGTCCTTGCTAGGGGTGATGTGCAGGTCGGGGTAGGCCGGAGGGGGTAGAACGGCGGTGAACCGAGGCGGCGGCGATGGAGCTCAACCATGGCGGCGGTGTTCCGGCATGGCGGCGCACCGGCGGTGGACCGGAGGTTGGGCAGGAGCTCAAGGGAAGCAAGATGGTTCGGTTAAGCACCTTGGCGAGGGTGGCAGTAGTCGAGGAAGTAGCTTCCTGCGGCAGGCCGAGGCGGCGGCGGAGAGGTCAACGGCGATGCTGATGCTCCGGTGATCAATGTCAGCGATAGTCCTGCGCACAAGCATCGGTGAGCCACGGGCAACGCACTGCTGCATTCAATTGAGGCTAATAGCTACGGATAGGAGGTGACCGACGGTGACCGTGACGACGGCGGGGGAGAAGAACACCGGTGAGCGTCGGGAAGGCGAAATTGGAGCTCAAAAGTAGTCAAGTGAAGGGCGGTGAGCTTCACGGGATCATGGCGAAGCTAGAGGAGGGGCTGTCATGAATCGGGAGGAGCTGTGGTGGTCTGCCCACGGTGAGCAGAGAGGTCGCTGGAGAAGAACTCGAGCGGCGATGGTGGATTCGAAGCTCGGTGTGGAATGCGAGTGCAAGAGAGAGCGAAATGGAGGGACGGGAAGCTACTGAGCATCTTAGACCAGCAAAGAAGGGTGGAGAGGCATGCACGGGTGCCAGCCGCGACGGCGGCGAGGTGGCGGCCGGGCAGAGCTCGGGCAGAGACAGGGCGACGTGGAGCGCGTAGGAGCAGGCCAGAAGGGAGGAGCTAGAGCGGCGGCCGGCTTGAAGACGACGCGTAAGAGCTGCAAGAGCAGGAGGTGGCGCCGGCAGAGCGGCAGTGGCGGTGAGCTGTGGCGGCGACTGCAAGCAGCTGCTGGCGGCTCAGGCGGCGGCGTGGCGTGCTCGGGGAAGGCCAGCAGGAGGAGCTAAGGCGGT